>NC_056740.1:324691536-324841536 GCF_019279795.1 Protopterus annectens | reverse complement strand
CGTTTATTGAGAGGGGACTTACACCTGACCTACAGGGTATTCTCTGATCCAGCCCTGATGAAAATGTTACAGATTCACAAGAAAAACTATATGAGAGTTACACATTCCGTGGACCTGAATCTTACTTGTGACTCTAACAGAGCTTACTGGAGAGACAAATTTGCATCACAAAGGCTACCTCGTCTATGGAATAAACTTCCCATCTTCATAAAACAAAGCCCGTCCCTCACGCTCTTCAGAAATAATTTGGATAAACAGATGGGGAACTATAAATTCACTCCTCAGGTACTGCCCATGTCCCTTATGGACAAAAGCAGTTTGTAAAATGACTCAGGTCTCCAACACCTAAATACCCACTACCCTGATACTACCCCATCTCATATCTGGGGAATTAAGATATACTATTGTCATATCCTGGGTATTATTGGCTAGGCTTGTAAAGGGTCTTGTGCCATTAGTTTGGTAACCACCTATGAACCTATGAGCACCACACCGAATACAGGCACATGCCAGATGCATATAGACTCTCACACATATCCAGGGGTGCACACACACACACACACACACACACACACACACACACACACACACACACACACACGCACACACGCACACACACACACACACACACACACACACACACACACACACACACACACACACACACACACACACACACACAAACACACACACACACACAAATGTACCCAGCACTTTATTGAGTATTTACACCTCAGACGTTTAATTTTGTGATCAAATTTATTTCAGGTCATTGTTGTGAAACAAATTCTTTGCAAAGTATTAGAACATTTTCCCCCTCCCACCAACACACATCACTTCCTTGTAACTGCTACTATAGTGCCTTGCTTTAGATCCAATATTTGTTTATTTCCCTAATCACTAATGTCAGCTTTCTACCTTGGTTAGTGAATGGAAAGGAAATGGTGGCTCCTGATGAATATTTCGGTCTTGCAACTTGGATTTTGTGCAGATTAGGCACCCTACTTTTTTACTGACGTTTACTGGTAAATTAGTATCCCCTGTCTGGAATATCAGGCTTCCAGTAAGGATTACAGATTCTGCAAGCATATTATATAAGTTATTTTATTTGACACAAATGCAGACATACCATCCTCCATATGCTGAAGCAGGAAGTGACTGAGAACTGCACTGGAAAAAGGGGAGAATAGTGAATACATATACAAAAAACTAACACTATAGCATAAATATTGCCAGGAGGAGACTTAGGGATTTGGTATAACTAAGACACTGTACAGAAGGTTGGAGTTTTGGATCCAGGGGACATTGAAGGAACACAGTTTCAAATGATAAATACATGTCATTAAAATTCTGATACCATAAGGCTACAGTGGAGTATTTAGACTGGGCAACCCAAACTGCATTCCTGTTTTGGCCTTAAGTATGGAACACTATCACAACTCAATAGATTAAAAATGAAGCAACTGGTGTGTGTTTTTTTCGTGAGGGTTTTCTTTAAAACAAAATGCCTTGTAAAATGTGACATACATTCAAATGGAGATAAGAAAAAACTGTATAAGGGATCAACCTGCCAAACATTAGTGGGTGCATGTAACACAGCAGCTGGAAATAGATGTTTTAAAAGCTGTCATATATAAAACATTGGAATAATGACTTCTAATAATAATGGTGGCACTTTCTATATTATCTTTAAATGTGAATGGTGTCATAGGTGCAAACAAAAAGAAAAGCAATATTAGGAAATGCAAAGTGCAAACAGCAATGCTACAAGAGACACATTTGGAAAGAACTGATCTTGCAAATTTGATAAAGAAAGGATTTCAGGATAGATATTCAGCAGAATATCAATGACACAGGAAAAGAGGAGTACTTACAGTAATTGCTATAGAAGCTCCAATAGTGGTTGGAGAGGAAAAAAAAAAGATAATAATGTTAGATTTGTGGTAGTAAGGGGCTACTGGCAAAGGATGAGGATTACACTGATATGGGACTTAAGAAAATTCTGTGAAAAATATTTAGCTTTCAGCAGGGAATATTACTTACAGGTGGGCACTGGAATTTTATTTGCAACAATGAGGATGTATCTGGGGGCCTAAAAGAGAAAATATAGCAAAAGAGGGTAGATTTCGAAAGAAATTTATGAAAATATTGGGCATGGAAGATGTGAATTCGGTATTAGAATCTCAGGAAGAATTTACATATTATTTCCTAAGGTAAAAATAACTGGGTAGACTAGACAGGAACTGTATTTCACAGGAACATGTGCATTTAACTGAAAGCTTTGACACATATCCAATAACTATTTCAGCTCATGTGCCAGTAATAACTAAAATAAAAATGCAGGGTTATGAAGTAAAAATGAGACACTGATGCGTTCCTACCTACCTGTTAAAAAGAGAGGAATTTAAGGAATGGGTAGTGGAAATTATTTGATAGTTATTACAGAAGATACTATATATATATATATATATATATATATATATATAGCTACTGAGTAGGATAAAATGAAAGTGGAGTTTAAAAACAGCATTGAAATAAAAGAAAAGAAGATATGTTTAAGTAGTAACAAGAATTATTTAAAGGGGCTGACAAAGGTTAAACTAATGCATCATAAGGAGAATCTCACAGAACAAGAAGAGGCACAACTGCAGAGTGTTAAAGCGAGAATAAGGGAGTACCTAGATAATGTGCATGAGTTTAGAAAACTTGCTGTTAAGCAACTATTTATTGATAATAACTCCAGAGCACAACAAATTTTAGCAAAACGACTTAGGCAATAGAAAGTAGAAAGGGCAGTTGCCAAACCTAGGGATCGTATACCAAGAAAAATAATCAGAGATCCTGTAAAGGTATTAGAGGTATTTCATACATTTTTATGAAAACCTGTATAAAGCAGAGAAATGTGGAAATAAGAAAAAGCACAAATGGAAATATTTACAGACAACTTAAATATGCCAAGGTTAGAGGTAGATGAGGCTCCGATGAGATGAAAATGGGGATATCTAACACATCTGTGGGTAACTGTCCAGGAATACATGGTAGTCTGGTGGAAGTTTAGAAACTAGTAGGGAAAAAGTGATAATGATCCAGAAGGTTTTGTTTAACAGGATTTTAAAAGTAGGAGAAGCACCAACATCATGGAAAAAATTGCGGTGGCTGTAATACCTAATGAAGGCCTTGCATATAGGCACATTTTAATTTTAAACCATGATTATAAAGTGTTTGCCAAAAGTGATAGCTATGGATCAGTGTGTTTTTGTGAGAGAAACAAACATTTGACAGCATTAATAGAACAGCGATGATCTAGAGGGAAGCAAAATGTAAGAAAATACCCACTGTTTTGGTGGGTCTTGATGCAGAGAGAACATCTGAAACAGTAAGCTGGGATTATATGAGAAGGGCAATGGAAACATATGCATTCTCTGGTACACTAATAAGGTTAATTAAGAAGATATATGAGGGACTGGAGGCAAAAATCAAAGTGGGAGGGTTCATCTATGATAAGTTATGTCTGAACAGAGGAACCAGGCAGGGGCTGTCCTCTTTCCTGTTTATTTGCATTACATTTAGAACCATTGGCAAAGAAAATAATGGACTTAGAAATTCAAAAAAAAAAAAAAAAAGAAATTCATCTGCTTTTACTGTACTTGTGTTTCTTCCTACTTTATTTTGCTTTTGTGTCATCTTAAAAGTACTCAATTGTATTTATTACTGCTTGGTGTTACTCATTCTAAGCCTTTTAGTTTCAACACTTGGGCTTCAGACCAGTTGTTTTACATTGAGAGGGTTTGTGGTCTGCACTGTAGTGGCAGAACTGGTAGCTTACATCCTTCTAAGTTGGGAACTGCTGACTGAGGGCTCAATGTCTGTTATTCTAAAAGTGTATTAATTCTGGTTTAAGCACTTGGGCTTTCAGGCCAGTTATTTTACATTAAGAGGGTTCGTGGTCTGCACTCTTGTGGGAGGAGAGGCTGGACTCTGCCCTTCTGAGCTGGGAATTTCTGGTTAAAGGCTTATAGTGCATGCATATCTGAACTGCTTCTTACTGAAATTGGTACACCTTGTTTGCTATAGCATAGACTAGATCCAGGCCTGCTGAATCTAGCTTTGTTTGTATAACTTCAGCACTAATCCAGGCATTCTTTAAAGTATTCAATTGTATTTATTACTGCTTGGTAGTAAGTTGATTAAAGTGTAGCTATAATTTTAAGTCTTTTGGATTAAGCACTTGGGCTTCAGACCAGTTGTTTTACATTAGGAAGGTTTGTGGCATGCACTGTGGTGGCAGGACAGGTAGCTTTCATTCTTCTAAGTTGGGAACTGCTGATTGAGAGCTCAGTGTCTGTTATTCCTAAAGTGTATTAGTTCTGGTTTATGCACTTGGGCTTCAGGCCAGTTATTTTACATTAAGAAAGTTCGTGGTCTGCACTCTTGTGGGAGGAGAGGCTGGACTCTGCCCTTCTGAGCTGGGAATTTCTGGTTAAAGGTTTATAGTGCCTGCATATTTGAACTGTTTCTTACTGAAATTGGTACACCTTGTTTGCTGTAGCATAGACTAGATCCAGGCCTGTGGAATCTAGCTTTGTTTGTATGCTTGTTGTTTGTTTGCTTGTTATTTCCCTGGAATGCTAATTCCACCTAAAATGCGGCTTCTCAGTGCTGCTGTGGATCCCTAGTGATATCTGCATTGCTTACTGTAATTATTTCCATGTTTCACTTGAAAGAAAGTTACTGTTTGTCATTTTTGCATTTAAGTTACCTGTAACACATTGCACTTAAGTTACCTGGCACTTGCTCACTAAAGCAATTATATAAGTCAGCACTAAAAATTAAAAGCACTACACCCTCACTCCCCATTGGCCCTTGTTTTCAATTATAAAGGAATTTCCAATACTATTCTAGCATGTCCAAAGGTCAGTTGTCAATCGCCTCTCTGGTCCAGCTGGTGAACCTGGGAATCTTGAGGCAATGTTACAACTGCCTCATGTACACAGACAACCCTTTCCTCCTCCCAACAAATTCCAACACATGTGAGAGATACAACCATATAGCCAAACTGGAGGCTAAGCTCTCTCAGATCAGTACTGGCATAACCAGTCAGGAGGAGAAGGAAACCACACTCACTACAATTCCAGTCTCACATAGACCTACCACGACAGCAAACCAAACACATAATCACACAAAAACATATTCGGAGGCTCTAAATAAAGATCTGCCTAAGCAGCAGAGACCTCCAAAGCAGACACCCAAGCAACCGCTACCCCCAAAACAAAACATGTGCAACACATATCTCACAAAGCCAGTGTGCTGAACAGCCACAGCCCTTAAGGCTAAATAACACACCTGACACTTGTAATAGGTGACTCTATCGTCAGGCACACTGACGTCCCACTCACCAGGCTGAACAAGGAGAAGGTCACAGTGAGCAGCCTGTCGGGCGCTAGGATCCGCCACATAACACAAGCACTCAGGTCACTCCAAGGCAAGTACAAATATGACTCAGTCATTGTCCATGCTGGTGTGAATGACCTGAGACGTACCTCCCTGGACTATATGAAAAGAGACATAGAGGAGCTTTCTGAGCATGTAGCCCAGGCCGGTATGACCCTGACCTTGAGTAGCATCTTACCCTCACCAAGAATGATGCCACAATATGAAGACAAGATAATCAATTTCAACAATTGGCTTAAGTACTGGTGTCATTCAAAGGGGATCCAATGCCTGTCAACCTGGGATGATATGCTCGACAAGCCATGATGCTTCGCTAGGGAAGGCTTGCACCTGTCACTCCTGGGCTTTCGGATATTGGCAAAGGCTCTTGCTACCCCCATAGTGCCTTTTTTAGGCAAGGCTCAAAAGACAAACCCACCTCCATAGGTATCACAAGGGATAAGAAACTAAGAGTAATGCTACTCAATGCCAGAAATCTAAACCTCAAGATGCACGCACTTGAAACTCTCCTTAGCATGGAGAACATCGATATCTGTGCAGTAACAGAAACCTGGTTCAGGGCTCCCGAGAGCACCCCAGCACTACCAGGTTATACCTCATACCATGCTTTTCGGCCCCAAAACTTGGACCGAACCACAAAAGGAGGGGGTGTATCGATATTCATCAAAGATACCCACACCTCCAGGTTGGTGGCAAAGCACGAAGCATCAGAGACTATCCATGTGCAACTAACAGTGGGTAAAACTGCCTTCCAGTTTATAGCCTGCTAAAGACCACCTCCCAAACCCAGGAACCCCACTCGGCCTTCCTGAGAACACTGGAAAATATGAAGGTCTCTCCAAACACCATTATATTGGGCGACTTCAACTACCCAAACATAGACTGGGAGCATTACTCTAGCTCCAACACCCTAAACCAAAGGTTCCTAGAAATCATAAACTCAAATGCTATGGCACAACTTGTTACCACTTCCACAAGAGGGGAAAACATACTGGACCGGATCATCACCAACATGGGGACTCTATGCTCCAGACCAGAAGTGTATCCCTCACTGGTAAGATCAGACCATAAACTGATCTCACTGGATATTCACATCCCGACCCCACCCCCTGCTCAGAAAACCACAGTGAAAAACTTCTCTAAAGCAAATTTCACACTCCTCAAAACCGAGGTGGAATCCTTCAAAGTCCCCGGGCCTGTGGAAAATATGGCCCAGAATGCAGAATCCTTTATAAATGTATTCTATGAACACCTTCAGGAATGTATGGATCATGCAATCCCAAATAAAACCAAGACCCAATCCTCCAAAGGCAGACGTCCTGTCTGGTGGACCCCAGCCATAAACAAACTATACAATAGAAGGAGGAAGCTACTACATGATAGAGCAAAATCCCAAAAAGGGAAGGCATCTCTGATCAGTATTAGCAAAAAACTAAGGGCACTCATAAAATCGTCTAAGGCCAGCTTCGAGAGAAAAATTGCACAGGACACTAAGGATAATCACAAGGCTTTCTTTAGTTATGTTAGGAACCTGGGTGGGAATTCCCAGATATGCTCAGAATTAGTCCAAAATGACAAAAAATACACCGAACCCACAGACATTGCCAACATCCTAGCTGACAGGTTCAGTGCAAACTTCTCCCCTCCCACCAAAAGGGCAAATATCTATCCCAGCAGAGTGCTGCCCCCCTGACATCTCAGATGCTCAGATAAGAGCCGCCCTCTCCAAAGCTAAAAACACAGCATCAATGGGACCAGACGGTGTCCCGGGCTGCGTCCTACATGAACTCCAAAAAGAGCTAAACCCAAACATAAAACTACTGTTCAATCTCAGCCTTACTACAGGATATGTACCCAAAGAGTGGTGTACAGCAACAGTGGTCCCTCTCCATAAAGGTGGCGCCTCAACGTACCCTGGAAACTATCACCCCATAAGCCTGACTAGCTTGGTCTGCAAAGCTATGGAAAGGATCATCATGGACCTCATAAATAAAGATATTGGGGACCTACAGACACTGGATCCTACCCAATTTGGCTTTGTTAAGGGCAGATCCTGCCTCTTAAACCTGATCGACTTCTTTGAAACAGTCACCAAGGCCATTGACGAAGGGAAGGTGGTCCACACATCCTACCTGGACCTTGCAAAAGCCTTCGATACAATACCCCACTCGGGCATTATAGATAAGCTCACCAGCTTAAATATAAACCCCTATGTCACTAGATGGGTTGCAAACTGGCTCAAGGACAGAACCCACATGGTTAGAATTGCTGGAGCCATGTCAGACTCCAAACCAGTTACAAGTGGCATCCCACAAGGCTCAGTCCTGGGACCTCTCTTGTTTGGTATATATTTCTTGGAGGTACAGGCCAACACAGAAGGACTGTGGCTGACCAAGTTCGCAGATGACTGCAAACTGGGCGCCATAATTGACTCTCCAGCTGACACAAGCATCCTCCAAAAGGGCCTCATAGAAACAGACAACTGGTGCCAGAGCCATGGCCTCAAGCTAAACGCCAAAAAGTGTATAGTCATCCCCTTTGGCAAAAACAAAGTGCCCGCAAATTACCACATAGGTGGTAATCTGTTAAGTACAGAAGAAGTAATTAGGGACCTGGGGACCCAAGTTGATAGCAATCTCTCATTTGACAACCACGTGGCCAAAGTGGTTAGAAAAACATTTTATATAGCCCACCTAATCATGAAGGGTTTCACATCTAGATTAGGGGAGGTCATTGTGCCTCTTTACTCATCCCTCATCAGGCCCATAATCGAGTACAATGCCCCTTTTGGGATGTACCTTACCAAACACCTGCAGCAACTGGAAAGACCCCAAAAGTACCTCACCAAGAGGATCAAAGGGCTCAAACAGATGCCATATGCTGCCCGGTTAAAGAAACTCCAGCTCTACTCAGTGGCATACCGCCTGCTCAGAGGCGACCTGTGCCTGACATATAAAGCCATGTCCAACCCGGAATTAAGGGACATGCTGCACCTCAAAAAATCCAAATCCCATCGAGCTACATGCTCGAGAGACTTGAACCTTAGCACTGAAATAAATAGGACATGCTGGAGGGACAGATTCATAACCCAGAGGCTCCCTTAACTCTGGAATAAAATCCCAGTCCAGGTTAGGCAGAGTCCCTCATTGACTCTCTTCAAGAGGAATCTTGATGAGTGGATGGGAGATCGTAGGTTTACCCCGGGTATCACTTCTGTGTCACTGTTAGACAAAGGCACAGTATACTAACCTCGAAAAAGGGCATAGCAAAATTAATTTAAAATGGGTGGCGAAAGCCAAACATACTCTGGCTAGGCTTATAAATGCCCTAGGGCAGATAGCCTAGTATGAACCTATGAACCTATGAAGGATACAGTTGGTATGGTAATCAAGGGAATTGGCTTTATTTGCAGATACATACCTCTCAAACTCTTAGAGCAGGGCATCTGGACAAAGCCACAAATAATGGGGAGGGATGACAAAGGCTTAAAATACGGATACTTTTTAAATTTTCTGCTCTTACAAACTTAGAAAGTTTATAGAATAACAGGTTTTGCATTAGCATTAATTTTTTGAAGGATATGAAGTCCGAAAATTAAATGTCTGGCATTATTTTCTCCCCAGGCCTCCACTGAAAATGGACTTTTTGTCCAGTTGGACTATCCTGGTAAATAAATTTAAAATAAAATAAATAATAAATAAATATTTCTGACTTTAGTCCTCAATGATTTGTCAGTGATTTGCCAGAAAACTACAATTTTATGAGAAATGGACCAAAACTATGAGTTGAAAATCTGGACAGTTGAGAGCTATGTGCAGACAGTATTATTTTGTACCTGATAAAAGCCAGAAATGCATCTCAGTATTGTGGAACATTTTTAGACAGTTCCATATCCTTTTTGGGGATATAAAATTAATGAAGGTAAAACAAAGGCAATAGCTGTAAACAATGTACTAACACATGAATTGGTTTAGCAATACCCATATTTATGGAGATGATACAATAAGGTATTTGGGAGTACAGGTTAAAATGGTTCTTTTATGACAGCTAAGGATATGTAGGAATAGACTAAGCAAAATATAATACAAAATGGAAGCTCTTACCTATGGATGTGGTAGCAAGATTTAAGCATTAAAAATATTTTAGTCCCCTTTGTATTATACACAGGTCAGGCATATTTCTGTCAACCAGAGAAGTTTTCGACAGTAATTAAGGATTTTATCTGGGAGGGGAAGAGGGGAAGAATTGTGTGGGATAAGTTGATCCTTCCAATAGAACAAGGTGGTTTAGGATTACCTGATTTGAAGGGATATTTTACAACTACACAATTAAAGCTCTCATACATAACACAAATATAAAGCTATAATTCAAAGTGGAAAGGAGTGATTATAATGAAGGAGAGAATTAAGAAATTAGATAGTATGATTTTTGGATGCAGATCCTTAAGGGGAATACCAATAGTCATAAGAATATTATATTCATAATGTAGTAGAAAATATAATATGAACTAAGCCAACATGGGAATGTAGAAAGGAGGTTCTGCTGATAGGAATGACTGCAATTATGGGTACAATAAGCAAGAGGTGTTGGAATTTACTGGATGAAGTAATCAAAGGAACCAGTGTATTGGGAACAAGTAATTAGAGAGGGAAAGGTAATAGAATGGGAAGATTCCAAGAAGACATTGGAACTGCAGGCTAGAGACTGCCTTCCCTATTAGGGACTGATATCAGAGTATAGTCAAAGAGAAAGGGATTGGGGAATTCTAAGTGAAAAACCTGCACTGGTTGAGGGATAATTAGTACGGCATATAAAAATGTTGCAAGATAACTAGAGGAATCAATCCAAGGAGGAAGAAAATATTAGGGAGAGAGATTAGATAAGCAATTCATGAAGAAACAATGGGAGGACAAATGTATGGCTCCCAAATATGCAACAAAGTCTAGAAAATGTAGGATCTTTGCTTCAAAGTATTTGCATAGGTACTTTTATACCCTAAGCAAACTCCAAAGATTTTTTTCCAAAGATAGATGGCAAATGTTGGAGGTGTGATGGAGAAGAAAGAGGTACCTGGGAGCATATGTTTTCTGAGTATAATGAGTTGGCAGTTTTTAAAAATTCACAAGAGTATCTGTCAGGAATACTGGGTGAGCAAATGAGTGCAACTAAGGAAATTATTTTTTGAGCTGGGATATAAGATCTGAATTGCCTAGACATAGAAATGCCTTGTACATTTTAATGCTGGTGGCTGCCAAAAAAACAATTATTAGAAAATAGAAATCAAAATCTAAATAAACTGTACTTGAAGTAATGACTATTTTAACAGATAAAAGAACAGGAAGTGTAATCTTTAGAGAAGGGTATGGGAGCAAATTACATAGAAAAAATGGAGATTTTGGGAACAATGCCTGCAGAAAAATCTTTTGGAGGAGGAATGAGGTTTAAAAAGGCTGGAAATGATGCACCTCCGCTATTTACTATAATCAACTCTGGGGCGGCCACTGTACTTCAAAGTAGGATGAAAAAGCATAATTTCAGTTACCTCTGCTCTAATCCTTCCCTGGATTTTAGTTTTTTTTTTCAGCTGATTTGCCAAATTCTGAATTCAGCTGTATTATGTTTGGCAAACCAGCTACAAGAAAGGCCTTAGTCTAACTGAATTATCTGAAAATGGACTACAATGTTATATGATTTCTGGGTCCTGATAAAGTGAACCTAGATGAGTAACTCTGAAAGACATAACTGCTGAGAAACAGTTTAGTGATTGGGAAGGTTAGGAGGAAATATGATACACATCTCAAGTTTTGCAGCTGAAAAGTAGTACTTTTGTCTGTACAAATGTTATAACAATGAAAATGAAATGGATGATGTAGGAAAAGAGGAGTATTTTCATACGTCATGACTTCATAGTCCCATAGTGGAGAAGAGAGTAACAGAAATAATATTGCAGGAAATCTCTGTGTGCTGGTGAGTGTATTTTTTGACTGCTTGAAATAGACAAGCATGTTAAGTATTTTGTGGCTGTAAATAAACAGAAGAATTTTACTTTGGACTCTTCTTTTGGTATCAGGTCTGGTTCCATGAGGTGTGTTGGTTTATAAAGTATTTATTTTTTTAAACTGTTTGTTTATGCATTTACTTATTTATTTATTTTACATTTGTTGACCGGGTATGTCTGACTGAGCTGAAGAGCCCTTTTTCAGCGGAGGCCCGGGGAGAAAAGCTCCATACATTAGACAGTTATACATAACAAAAGCAATTAATAACAAAATGATAATACATAGTTCATACAATACAAGAACAAGAAGTTACCAGAAATGTGTTCAATGAGAATAAGAAGTACAAACTTAGGACATTACTTAGTGTAAGAGAGATTGTATTAAAGACATCTACAAGAAAATTTTCGGGAATGTGGTTCTAAGAGAATAAGATGTATTCGCTTAGGACTTTACGTAGAATGTTAGAGAACCCATTTAAAAAGTTTTTGTTAGACAGTATGTATATTATCAAATGAACCACAAAGGTGTTAGTAGATTAGATTGAGAAGTTCAGTTTTAGGATTAGTGAGGGGAAGTAGAGAGCAGGGGATTTGTTGTCTATTTGATGGGGGGAAATAGTTTAGGGAGAGTGAGTTCAGTGGCAAGTCCAGTGACATTTTAGATAGTGTTTGGTGGCAGCCTTAAATTGTTTAGGATGTGTGAGGGTTCTGATTTCAAGAGGGAGTTTGTTCCAAGATATATAAGGATGGCAGCTATATATGTTGCATCCGGATTTAGTCTTGGGTTTGACAATATGTAGTAGGTGTTGGGTAGAGCTCCAGAGGGATCTAGTTGGAGAATAGTGGGAAATGAGGGAGGATAGAACTGGACAACAGGAGGGCTGGAATAGGATAGAGTGGATGATTTTGAGCTGAGATAGGAGAAGCAGGTGGGGTAGTTCTAGCCAGTTTAGGTGTTTTAGAGAGAGACAGTGATAGGATTTGTACGGTTGTTGGTCAGCAAATCTAGCTACCTTGTTGTAAGAAGACTCTAGTTTTGTTAATGGTGAGGAGTTGAGATTTCTGAGAATTTGGGAGCTATACATTAGAGTAGGTAGGAGGTAAGCATGAGAGAGAGTGATATTGGCTTCAGTAGTCAGAAACTTCTTGTTTCTGTGCAGGAGCCCTAATTTCTGGTGTTGTTTTCTGATACAATAATTTACATGTAGGACAAATTTAAGTTGATCGTTGATGGTGACATCGAGGAGTTTTGTGCTGGATTCCGCTTGAATGGGAGTGTTATTAAGTGACAGTATGGAGAAGAAGGATTTGATGTGGTCAAAATTTTTAGAAAGAAATAGTAACAGTTTAGTTTTTTTGGTTGAGGATGAGCTGAGTATTGGTGAGTCAGGTTTCGACTGAATTAAAGGATTGCTGGGTAGCTGATAAGAGCTGAGAGGGAGAGTTGGCAATGGTGATGACTGTAGAGTCATCAGCATATTGAACTAGGGAAGACTGAGGGCAAGATGTATGGAGTAGGTTAGTAAAGACATTGAAAAGTAGTGGCCCAGCAATAGATCCTTGGGAACCCCCATTTTAACTGGGAGAGGAGGGGATAGTGCAGAGTGCCATCTCACTGATTGCAACTTGTCAGTGAGGTAGCTGGAGAACCATGCAACAGTATCACAGGAGAAATTAAGGTTATATAGTTTATCCAACAGAAGATAGTGAGAGACCATGTCAAAAGCCTTTGAAAGGTCTAAGAATAGGCAAGAAATAAGTTTGTAGTCATCTTTCACTAGAGAAGTAGTGTTAAGGAAGTATAATAGGGCCGTGGTAGTGCTATGTTTAGGTCGAAGCCATGCTGAGTGGGTGTGAGGAAATTTTCCCTTATTAGATATTGTATGGCTTGTTTGTGTATACATTTTTCAAGAACTTTAAAGAGGGGGGAGAGGATAGCGATAGGTCTAAAATTGGTTATGTCTGTGGAGTTACCTCCTTTATGTATAGGTAGTGTGCAAAATTGTTTCCAGATAGAATGAACTTTAGATTCTGAGATTGAGCGATTGATTAGGATAGAGACTGGGGGTGCAAGAGAGTCAGCTGCTATCTGAAGGAAATATGAGGGGTTGTAGTCAGCTGATACTGACATGGTTTTAGCTTGGAGAGTAAAGATTTGATATGACAGGTAGAAACAGGTTTAAGGGAAAAAGTAGAGCAGGGTTAGTAGTTGGAGCATATTCAGAGGAGATTGGAAGGTTAGTTTTAGAAGAGTTAGGATTAGGGTTGATTAGCTTAGATATAGATTCAATATAGTAGGTATTGAAGGTGTTGGCTGTTTATTCAGGTGTTCTGTCTGGCAGGGATTAGGGGAGCTAGGATTACTAGAATGTAGTATTTGGTTTATAGCATTCCAGAATATTTTTGGATCTGCTTTTAAAGCTGTTGGAGGATTGTAATAGAAGTCTTTTTTGTCCTTATTAATGAGTTTTTTTGTCTGATTTATGAGTTTTTTTATATCTTTGTGGGTCAACAGGGAGCTTAGTTTGTGTCCATTTCATCCAGGACCTGTCTTGTGCTTTCATAAGGCTGAGAGTAGTTTTTGTTAGCCATGGATATATGTTGCATTTTATGCATACTTTATGGAGGGGAGCACATGAGTTTAGGATGCTAAGGAAGGCTAAATTAAAAGTTTGGCCTGCTTCATCAAGTGGAAGTTGGGAGAGGATTTTCCAGTTAGCTCTAGAGAGAGAGGAATATTAGACGTTTCTGGGTGGAAGTTTGATAGTTTGCAGCAGGTAATAAATCTGTGTGGGTTGGAGAAATGGGGAGCATATCTGAGCACTTTTATTGGGGAGTGATCACTCAGTGTGTTTGGTAGGGTTTCTGGGTTATGGTATTTAGAAGGATTAGAGACTAGGATCCAGTCTAAAAGGGTGCTAGATGTGTGAGAGTTATTAGTGTGGGATGGTTGAGTGATTAGTTGTGAAAAGCCATATAGATTGATGTGATGTGGAGAGCTACTATTACTAAGAGTTAACCAGTTAATGTTTACATCCCCACAACTTAATGTTTTATTGATCAAGATAGCAGACTGAACTAGACACATTTTCAACAGATGTCAGGGGTGTACATATCCAGGAATTCCAGTTTCAATAAATGCAATCAATGCAAGTGATTTCATAGATCAGTAATTAAATGCTCATAAGTTTTATTTGCCTTGCACTTTGCAAATGGATGAATATAGTCTGCCAATCTAGTTCTGTCATCGCAATATCTAAATGAATAAATAAAAGGAATAACAGTGGCATAAATAGCATAATTAGACACATTCACCTCATAATCACCTATACTCAACCCTCACCCTAAAATACCTTCTTGGGAAAATGCACTTCCACTTGGTATATCTACTCATAACAAGAAAGGAAAGCTGGCCTGGGGTGGAGGAATAAAACTATTTTTTCTTTTCTCTTTTCAAAAAATGCAAATATTGCAAGCAGCAAGCAACTCTTCGTATTTCTCTTTCTTTTTTGAAACTGTTTTTATTAGATTTTAACTAAACAAATTGATCATGACAATAATTGTGTTTAGAAATTTGTAAGCATAAAAAAGAACAATATGGACAAGAACTGCTATTTACAAGAGTGACTACTAACACTGAAGAATCTCAGAAGATTTCTACACATTACAACTGATTTTTATTTACCAAGCAGTTCCTTGAAATTTGTCCACATATTATAGTAGGAGGTGATTCTAGTATATCTTGATTTAATGGTGATAATTTCCAGATGACATACTTCAGTTGCAATATTTGTGAATTCTTTGAATGAGGGTGTAGCGTCATTCTTCCAATTCTTGGTTATAACTTTTTTTGCAGTTGATAAAAAAGACCATAAAAGAGGGTATTTCATTATTTTAACACAAACAGGAATAGGAGTATTAACAATAATTAATGACTTAGATAAAACAAAATTGTTCGTAGGTGTTTACTAGACTAATGACTCCAAGGGCCTTTTTAAGCCTAGTCATGCACCCCAAATTTCTGACAAGTTTTGATACCCTTGATAAGTGTAAGCAGGGGCTTAGGAGATGAAACATTTACAAGCTAGGGCCTGGGAGATGAACCATTGAATGAAGCCTGTGCCCATTAGAGACATAGGTGCCAAACCAGGAATGAATTTCCTGTTCCCCATCCAATTGTCCAGGTTGCACTAAAATTGGATTAGGGTGTAACTCCGCTACACATGGATGGGGAGCCTGTTCCAGAGATGGGGTAATCTCTGGGATACATATCTGTCTCTCCAGCAGGTCCTATTTATATCACATGCAAGGTTTAAGTCTTTACAATGGGTAATTCTAGTGCTCTTTGTTTTGCAGATATGCAAGGGGTCCATCAGAGTGGGCTCTGACAATGCCCTGTATGTCAGGCATAGATCTCCTCTCAAAAGCCTGCAGGAGACAAATACAGGGATAAAGCCTTGAGGTGGTCTGCATAAGACATTTTACTCAAGACCTGTATTCTTTAAGTGAGGAGTCTCTGTGGATGTTCTAGTTGTTAGATATGCCTGGTTAGGTACATACCAAAGGTGGCATTGTACTCAATGATAGGGATGATGAATGCTGAATACAGTGGAACAATAACTTCCTTGGACTTAGATGCCATACCTTTGTTTATAAGTTGAGCAACATAAAAGGATTTTCTCACTACTGTAGACATGTGATGGTCAAAGGCTAGATTACTATCTATGTGTTTCCCTAAGTCCCCGACTACTGGGTCAATTCTAAGGGATGTGTTGTCAGTATGATAGTTACCAGGGGTGGATGACTTCCCGAAGGAAACTATTATGCATTTCTTGGCATTCAGTTTTAGTTCATGTTTGTCTGTGTCAGCCCCTCCTGGAGAACATTTGTTTCAGTATGGGATTCAATGACAGCTCCTAATTTGCAGTCATCTGCAAATTTAGTCAGCTAGACACCACTGACATTGGCCTTGACTTCAGAGAAGTAAATGCCAAAAAGAAGAGGTCCAAGGACTGATCCCTGAGGGATTCCACTTGTGACTGGCCTCTTTGTAGAGGTGGACTCTCCAATTCTAACTTCCTGGATCCTGTATGTGAGCCATTTGGCTATCCACCGGGTGACATATGAGTTTGTACCTAACCTTTTGAGTTTGTCAACAATGCTTGAGTGGGGCGTTGTGTCAAATGGCTTGGCCAGGTCAAGGTAGGCAGTGTGAACCAATTTGCCCTCATCCTTTGCTTTGGTGACCTTCTTGAAGAAGTTCACCAGGTTGAATAGGCATGATCTGCCCTTGACGGAACCAAACTGGGTTAGGTCCAGTGTCTGGAGGTTTACCATATCACTATTGATCACTTCCATTATAATTTTTTCTATGGCTTTGCATATAAGGCTAGTGAGACTTATAGGTCTGTAGTTTCCAGGGTCTGTAGCTGGCCTACCTTTGTGCAGAGGGATGACTGCTGCTATTCTCCATTCATGTGGCATGAAGCCTGTTTGAAGGCTATAGTTTAATAGCAATTCCAGAGGCCCTGCTAGGTCATGTTTCATGCTATTTAGAAAGCATCTTGAGATATTGTCCCCATTGATGCATTGTTCTTGGCCTTAGAGAGAGCATTAAGGACCTGTTCTCTAGTGATAGCAGGGGGAGTAATATTTGTTGGTATTTTCAGAGGGAAGGTTGAGGGGGAGAGAGGGGTAAAGTTGGAGCTGAATTTATTGGCCAGTAAGTTTGCTATATTTTCTGGCTCAATATAGGTGGTTCCATTTACAATGAGCTCTGCACACAATTGTGTATTGCCTTTGAGGTTTTGTACATAGCTAAAGAATGCCTTGTGTTTGCCCTTGGCCTGGGAGGCCAAATTTACCTCAAATTTAGCTTTTGTAGACTTTATTTGTCCTCTGAGGTGTTTGTTTAGTTTGATGAGAGTATCTTTATCCTGCTGAGTGCTACAATTCCTAATTTTTGCCATGGTTTTCTTCCTTCTGTTATACAGCCTATTGATTTTGTGATTCCACCATGGTGGCTTGATTTTTGAGTTAGTTCTGTACTTCTTCCTGATGGGTACAGCTGCTTCTGTGTAGCTATTAACATGCTTGTACAGGGTTTCTGTGAACAGTTCTGCCTAGAAAGTATTCTCAGGGTTTATGAGGGCTTTAAATTTTGCCAGATTCTCACTTAATAACAGGAGGGTAGCCTTAGAGTAGTTCCTGAACATTCCAGGTTTAGCTGCGGGTCCAGGTTTTATTTTTACTTCAAAGGAGACCATTTTGTGGTCTGACCTTACCAGGGAAGGCATTACAGTATAGGGGGTGTGCAGCACTCTCTCATATTAGTGAGGACCAGATCCAGTATGGCTGCACCCCTGGTTGGTGTATTGACTATATGGCTCAGGGAGTTTGTTTTCAAAATCCAGGAATCTCTGTGTCTGTACATTTGATGTCGTATAGGATTCCCAGTTAATAGTGGAGTAACTAAGTTGCCATGAATATGTATTGGGTTTGATGGGTAGTGTTTCTAATAAGTTTAAATACATGATATGGGTTTCTTGGTTAATAGAGGGGGACCTATAGCTGGCAAGGAAGTGATATTGTATTTTGCTTATGGTGATTTGAACATGGAGCAGCTCAAGTTCATTGTCCGGTTTGACCAGCCTTGAGTTATATTTATTTTTGCTGTAAATGGAGACACCTCCACCTTTAGTCCCTATCTGTGTAGTAGCTCTTCTAAATGTATGGAAGGCTTTATAACCTTGCACTGTTGGTGTGCTCTCTGCGGCTTTAAACCATGCCTCATTGACTGCACTGATATCAGCATTCTTTGAGGTGAAGAGTGCATCTATAGAGTAGAGTTTTTTGTTTAGACTCCTACCACTGAACAGTAATACCTTTAGATTTTCTTGGTTTTGATTTGTTATGTCGGAAGTAATTTCAGTTTGGCATTGAAAGGCACTATGGGGAAGACAATGTTTTAGCTAATATTCAAAAGCCTAGAGGGGAGAGGTGCAGACCATCCCTGGCAAAGCAGTGTGGTTTGTTGACCATCTTCTTCCAACCTAACAAATATTAAATTACACCCCTCCCCTCCCAGAATGACACTATAATCCAGAATCTAAGCCAAATATTAAAGTCAATCATCTTTTGTTCAGATTGTGGCATCATCCTTGGAGAAGGTAAAGTGCTGCTCAGTGCTAGGCTCATACCAGCTAGAGACACATATTCTGAGAGCTCTATGATGTCTCTCTTCATATAGTGTAGAAAGGTATGTCTCAGGTCATTTACTCCCACATGGACTATGACTGAGTCATACTGGTACTTGTGGTCCAATGACCTGAGTGAATGCTTAATGTGGTGAATCCAAGTCCCTGATAAGCAACTGACCATTACTTTCTCCTTACTCAGCCTGGTGAGAGGGACATCAGTGTGTCTTATGATGGAGTCTCCAATGACCAGAAAATTAGATTGTGTGGTAGCTTGCCTTATGGGCTTAGAGGTAGAGGGTCCATGAGAAGTAGCTCTGTGTGTTGATGTGGGTGTTGTTTTGAAAGAGTGCATTTGGGGCTAGTGAGGATATTTGTTATGTATACTTTGTGGTTTAGGAAGGTTACATTCAAGTGCCTCAGCATATGTGGGTCTATATGTCTGCTTTGAATTGTGTGTGATGTGTGCAGCATGTGTACTGCTGACAACCTTATTGACATTAGGAGTACTTTTATGTGAGAGTTTTGCCTCCAGTGACATTGTATAAATATATCTATCACATACCATATCAGTTTGTTTGAGAATTAACTGGTTGTCGGTAAACATGAGGCAATTTCTGCATTGCCTCAGGATGCCCATATACACCAAGCTAGTAAAGGAGAAAGTGGGAAATTTCATATCCATGGCAACAGACCCTTTTTTATTGATTAGATAGCTGGAATGAGAATATCAGTCACTGTCAGGAGTATTTGATTTGCAACTCTGGGGGCAGCGCTTGTCACTGAAAACTAGTTGTCCTGTGTGCAACTAGGTATTGGAGAAATTTCAGTTGTGCTTTTACAGGAAAAATGTCACTCAGGGTGTCTGAGTCTATACAGGGCATGGCCAAACACTTGAGTGGAAACTAATATGTAGACCCTGAAAATGTAAGGATGAAGTATTTATGCAGATATTCTGAAGTTAGAACCAAATCAAGCAGTACTTACTGGAAACAAAAAATTAGCTTGTCAAGAGTGATGAAAAGAGGGGAGTTGCATAAATGACTACTACTTGGCTACTACTAGTGCTGGTCTCACCACAGCTTCACTGTGCTGGGATACAATACTCCTTTGCTTCTTCTCCCACCAGAAGCAAAACATTAGCACCAATCCCAAGATGAGAAGCAGGCCACAGCCTGTTTGGTGATCTACAGTATTGTCTCAGATGAAGCAAGGGGCTGTAGGCTAGTTGTAGCCTTTTCCTGGCAGATGCCCTAAATAGCAACCAGACCAATCAGGAACATTAAGCACAGGCACTCACTGTCCAACCAGAAACAGTCAGGAATCAATACACTCTGCTCCTTTTCTCACCAGCAGCAGAATATAAGCACAAATTCCAAGCTGTCACCTATGAAGTAGTTATTAGGCTTTCTAGTGATTAGGAGTCTTCAGGAAATAATGTTCCTCTGCTCCTTCTCTCACCAGGAGAAAACAGAAGCACTAATCCCAAGATGACTAATGTGAGGCAGAATATGGGTTCTCCAATAACTGGTGGTCTTGCAATAGAGGTTTAAAGGTAGAAGAAAACATTGGTTAATATAAACATTGCAGTGTGCACTAAGCAGTTAGATATGAAAAAGGAGGTAACTAAAGTTTCACCTGTCTAAGTGGAGAGCCACTAATTTTAAAAGAGCGACATAGATTGAAAGGGGGTGGGCACTTTTGTTTTCTGGCTCTATGGAATAGAGAGTGATGGCCAATAATAATAATAGTTGAAGGGGAGTAATTTCACAAAATGATAATTTTTGTGGTTACAACAGCTCGTGAAAGGGGAAAGGGAAGGAGATATGTGGTCAAATTAACATAAGGGGCAGGTAATTGGACAGACAGTTGTGTTTAAGAACACAATAGCAACAGGGTGGGAGGCTGGGAAAAAAATCTGTGTGACTCACAAGAGACACAGCTGTGGTCTCTTTCCAAGTTTTAATATGCAATTCAAAGCAGAATACAAATACAGAAGGAAGAAACTCTTGCAAAAGAGAGTAAAATCCCATGAGTGGAGGAGCTCCCTGGTCAGCCTCAGTAAGAAGCTGTGATCCCTGATAAAATCCTCCAAAGCTAGTTATGAAAACAAAATCGCCACTGATTCTAAAGACAACCGCTAAGCATTCTATAGCTATGTCAAGAATCTCAATGGCAACACTCAGATTTGCTCTGAGTTACAGCACAATGGCACTAAATATACATACCCGACTGATATTGCCAACATCCTGGCAGATAGGTTCAGTGCTAACTTTACCCCCCTCTCACCCCCTAAAGAGCCCATCTCTATACCGGAAGAATGCAAAGTTCCTGTAATCACGGCTGCTCAGGTAAAAACCACACTCTCCAAAGCCAAGAACACAGCATCCATGGGACCAGACAACATCCCAGGCTGCGTTCTACACGAACTACAGAACAAACTGGCACCCCACCTAAGTACCATGTTCAATCATAGCCTCACCTCAGGCTTTGTGCCTGTTGAATGGTGCACAGCAACGGTTATCCCACTCCACAAGGGGGGAGCCACAACGGACCCTGGGAACTACCGCCCCCATTAGCCTGACAAGCCTGGTCTGCAAGGCTATGGAATGTATCATCATGGAACTTATAAACAAAGACATTGGTAATCTCCAAACTCTGGATCCCACGCAGTTCAGGTTTGTAAAAGGCAGATCATGTCTCCTAAACCTGATAGACTTCTTTGAAGCAGTCACCAAAGCCGTAGACAAGGGTAAGGTGGTTCATACAGCCTATCTAGGTCTTGCCAAGGCTTTCGACACCATCCCCCACTCTGGAATTACAGATAAACTCTCTAAACTAGGTATAAAGCCCTATGTCACAAGATGGGTTGCTAACTGGCTCACTGACAGAACCCACACTGTGAAAGTAGCAGACTTCAAATCTGACTTCAGACCAGTGACAAGTGGAGTACCACAGGGTTCAGTCCTGGGTCCTCTCCTGTTTAGTATCTACTTCTCTGAAGTACAGGCTAACACAGAAGGTCTTTGGCTAACGAAGTTCGCAGATGACTGCAAACTAGGAGCCATAATTGAAACTCTTAACGCTGTGGACATCCTACAAAATGGCCTCACTGAGACAGATGCCTGGTGTCAAAGCCATGGCCTCAAGCTCAATGCCAAAAAGTGCATTGTCATCCCCTTTGGTGAAAACTCTGTACCCATGAACTACAACATAGGTGGTAGTATACTTAACACCGAAAGTATGATAAGAGACCTTGGGACACAGGTGGACAGTAGTCTCTCCTTTGATAATCACATCACCACAGTAGTCAGGAAAACTTTCTACATGGCACACCTCATCACAAAAGGTTTCTCATTCAGAAAAAAAGAGGTCATTATTCCCCTCTACTTATCACTCATTAGACCCATTATAGAGTACAACACCCCTTTTGGTATGTACCGCACAAGACATCTACAACAACTGGAAAGGCCGCAGAAATACCTCACAAAGAGGATTACTGGCCTCAAACAGATGCCCTATTCAGACCGTCTCAAAAAACTCCAGCTTTACTCCGTCGCATATTGCCTACTCAGAGGTGATCTCTGCCTAACATACAAAGCTATATCAAACAAAGAGCTGTTGGACATGCTCCACTTAAAGAAATCCCAATCCCTCCAAGCTACACGCTCTAGGGACCTAAACCTTGTCACCACAATAAACAGAACATGCAGGAGGAATAGATTCCTGTCCCAGAGACTTCCCATACTCTGGAATAAACTACCTATCTATATCAAACAAAGCTCCTCATTAGCACTCTTCAAGAAAAATCTTGATGATTGGATGGGAAATAGGAAATTCACCCCAGGGATCACCTCTGTGGCTCTGCTCAACAGTGGCACAGGAAAATAATTTTCTTGGGTGTCAAAAGTCAGGGTACCTTTTTGGCTGGGCTTGTATAGGTCTCAGGGCCGATAGCCTAGTACCTACCTATGAACCAATGAACCTATGAACAAGTAAAGCACAGTATAAAGAAAAAACATCACAGTATACAAAACAGTGGAAGACAATAAAGTAACACAAAATACAATAAATCAAAAGCAAATTAACCTTTCCCTCACCGGAAGTTGTGTCAGAGTCTTGGTGAGGTTTTCCAGTAAAGCATTGAAATGTTTTATTTCACCCCTTAAATAGAAGAGTTAGTTCCTAGCTCCACCCTTTATTTCACAGATAATTAACCTTAACTGACCTTTTCTGACTTCTATGTGACTCCTTAATTGACCTATTCTAATGTGTGACTCACATGGGAAACAGTTGCAGTCTCTTTCCAAGTATTAATATGTAATTCAAAGCAGAATACAAATAAAACACAGTGTAAAGAAACAAATCACAGTATGCAAAATAGAAGATGGCAATAAAGTAATACAAAATACAAGAAATCAAAAGCAAACTAACCTGGTGTAAGTACAACACAATCAAAGAACATATGCTACCAATCTGCTTTAAGCTCATGTTTACATCTCCAACAAACTTGCTTCTTTTTGAACATTAATTCAATTTTATGAGGTGTGAAAAAAAATCTATGCAAGAATTTCCAAGTAAAAAGTTTCCATATAAGAGAAGAGTTGTCTGTTATTAATATGAGCAAAATAGTTTCAATAATTGTTATTGCAACTTTGTTTCTTTCCTCACCACAATATATAATTTGGATAAGAGACCCTCTCCCAGTATGTTTTGTTGTATTAGTATTACAAATTCAATTATTTTTGGGATAAGATCTCTTACCCTTGGTTGCATTAACTTAATTTTACCTTCTGCATATTGTCTGCAAGATTGTACATCCAGCCACATCATCATCATCAGCAGCACACTTTTTCCCATTTTTCTACATGGAGTTGGGGTATTGTATTAACTGTCTCCAGTTCTCTCAATTTAGTACCACACTCCTGCCTTCTTCAACACTCATGCCTGACTGTCGCAGATCTTCTTTCACACAATCCATCCACCTCTTTGCTGGACATCCTCGCTTCCTCTTACCTTCTTCCTGTCTGTCCCAAATCTTGCTCACCAGATTGTCTTCTGCTTTTCTACGTGTCCAAACCACCGTAATCTGTTCTCTTTGATTGTTTCTGCAATTGGAGCTACTTTGGCTTCTGCTCCTATATCCTGATTTCTTCATCTGTCACAGTGTGCATCCTACCACCTTTCTCAGGCACTTCATTTCTATCACCTCTAGCTTCTTCAACTGTTCTGCCTTTATTGCCCAGGTTTCTGTACCATACAGTAGTGCACCACTGTCTTGTACACCTTACTTTTCAGCTTCTTTGGCATTTTTCTGTCAAAGACTACACCTGATACTCTATGCTAGTTGGCTGCAGCCCCTCTGTCTCTAACTTTGAACTCTTTATTCAGACTGCCCTTCTCTTCAACTACTCCCAGGGACTTGAAGCTGTTTACCTGCTCCACTATCTTCCCTTCTATCTCTATTCTCCGCTTCTTCTGATTTCCTCCAATTTGCTGCCATTACCACTGTCTTATCTGTGCTTATTTTCATCCCAACACTGTTTTAGAAATGTATGATTATATTACCTGCTTGCTCATCTGGAGCCTGTAAACTGTGTGTAACTTGTAATCATTTTGTGATTTTTTTTTTTTACTGTGTTTTCTACCTTGGAGCTTTTCTCCCTGGGCCTCCACTGAAAATGGACATGTATCCAGTTAGACTATCCTGGTCAACAAATGTAAAATAAAACCAATATAAGTAAATAAATGTGCCTTCGGTTTTGCATTCCATTCTCCTATCATTTGTTGAAGTTCTAGCTCAGAGTCTGCCTGTAATGCTACATCGTCTGCATACAGCAGCTTTGTTGATCCATCCCCTCCAGCCTGTTTACTAATGTAGTCCATCACCAGTATGAACAGCAGTGGGCTCAGAGCTGAACCCTGATGTACACCCACTCCCACTGGGAACCCCTCACTCCCTGGGAACCCCTCACACCCACTTGGAACCCCTCTGTTAGACCGAACACTGTTCATACTTGAGTCATTGGTCCTTGTACATAGCCTGCACTAATTCTACCAATGTTTCTGGACTTCAAACCACCTCAATAATGCCCAGATCAGCTTTCTTGGGACCTTGTCATATGCTTTCTCCAAGTCTAGGAATGCCCAGTTGGACTCTCTTCTCATCTCTACCTTCTTCTCAAGTATCTGTCTCAATACAAACATCGGGTCAGTTGTGCTGCATTCTGATCTGAATCCAAACTGCTCATCTCCCATCTCACATTCTACTACTCTGCATATCCGTTCATCAATCACCCTCTCCAGAACTTTCATGCAGTGTGATAGGAGTTGGATGCCTCTGTATTGCCCACAGTTGTGGTGGATGTTCCCTTTGTTTTTGTACACTGGCATGAGTATGCTTATTCACCAGTTATATGGAATACGCTTTTCTCTCCACACTGCTATTAGTACTCTTGGGAGCCATTTCTCCCCTATCTCACCCAGCGTCTTTATCATATCTGCTGTGACCTCATCTGAGCCTGCTGCTTTCCCTGACTTCATCTTCCTTACTGCTGTTCTTACTTCTTCTAGGGTGGGCTCCTCTTCTTCTCTCATCGTAGGCTGTTTATGGGGCAGTACAGCTTCTGTGGGGTTTTCTTCATTCAGACGCTGATGGAAATATTCCTTCCATCTGCCTTTGACGTCCTCTGGACTGGTGAGCAGGTTGTTGCTGGCATCCCTTATGAAGGGTGTATGACTACATTCTTTATCTTTCTGGCTTTGCCTTGCAACCTGATATAGATTCTTTGTGCCCTTTACTGAGTCACTTTCTAGAAGTTGGTACTTTGCCTCCAATGCCCTATTCTTTGCTACTGCAACTTTTTTCTTAGCTTCTTTGTTAGCCAACCAGTAGTACTTCCTAGCCTGGTCAGTCTTTTCTATCTCCCACTTCTTCCTACACTCCTTTTTTCTTTTGATGACTTCCTGGACTTCTGCATTCCACCATCAGCTTTCCTTATGTACCTTATTTCCATACATGGCTCAGCCACATATCTTTTCTGTAGTCCTAACACATGATGTTTTTAGGCGCTGCCATTCTTCTTCAACTCCACCTATATCCTTCTCTTCTTGGGGTGCTAGAACCCTGAGTAATTCCTTGAACTGTTATACTTTCTCTTCAGTCAATTTCCAGGTCTTCAGCCTGGTCTCTGTTGACCTTAGAGCCTTCTCTGACCACTGCTTGCAGCTGATTGTGGCAACTAGTGGTTTATGCTGTGGGTCAGCTGTAGGCTGACTGTTTCACTGCGGATGACTATGCAATCATGGATTCTACTCCAGTGCCTTTTCCTTACTAGGAGGAAGCCTACCTGAGTTGCATGTTGACTACTCTTGTATGTGATCTTGTGACTGTCTCTCTTTCTGAACCATGTGTTGGCTACTACCAAGCCATTTGCCACACAGAAGTCTAGAATGGCTTTTCCTTCTTTATTCCTGTTGCCCACCCATGTGGACCCAGGCAGTACTCATATCCTGTTCTGTCTGTCCCGATATGTGCATTCATGTCACCCACCAATTCACGTGGTCCTGCAACTGCTTTTTTCCCTCACTCTCACAACCATCACAACCCTACTGTGGGGCATAGGCTGAGATTATGAATACTGAGTCTGACTGCCATGAGTCTGTCATTAATTCTGATGATATCCCTTCTGCCTTTTAAAGCCTCTTTCTCACAATTCCTACACCATTTCTAGCCTGGCCTTCACTTGAGTAGTAGACTCTGGATCCTAAGCCAAGTGCCTTTGCTGCACTGCCCTTCTATCTTGGATAAATAGGATGTTCAACCTCCTCCATATCGTCATGTCATCCACTTCCAAGCTGCATCCTGTCAGTGAACCTACATTAAGTGTAGCAATTCTCAGTTCAGGTTGGTTGGTTTTACGTCAGCTTTCGATCAACAGAGCTATAACTAGACACCAGCCAGCCAGTAGTTTATTGACCCAGGGCAGCTGAGCTTTATGGTGGGCACACACTGATGGCCAATAGGGACACATATACCCCTCCCATCATTAGTAAGGGTCCCTGGCGTAGTAGGCCGGGTCCTCAACCCACTTATCACTGGTAACTACCCATGCCCATTTTTGGCAACATTAGTCAACATGACTGAATCACCTAGAGCCATATTTTTACACTGTGAAGTGGCTAGCCCTGCCATTATGCACAGTCTGTGATCCATGTTCTCCTATGTTGGGGATACTGCACACCACAGTAGATGCCCAAAGCGGTTGGTCTGTACAACTCTTCCCCCTATATGGCACCATGTAGAGTCTGTGCTGCTGCCCACAGCTCCACTCATTAGCGAGTTTGAGACTGAAACACTCAGCATGTTTTTCAGACATGGGAGAAACCTCACTGAGACACAGGGAGAACATGCAAACTCCAAACAGTGCCTTGTGCATGGGAGGTGAAGACCTTGACTACTAAGCCATCTGGTCTCTATCCCACCACATATCTTTCCTTAAATCATATTTACTTATGATATAATCAACAGAATGTAGTTTTCATTATTCATTAATTGAAATGAATATATCAGATTTTTTTCTTTAAATTTAATCATTGTGTCTAACTTTGAAGTGAAAATACTATTTTGAGTGTATGCTATAGGGAAAAGAAGACAAAATGCATGTCTTGTATGTTGGATTTCTATAAATTAGGTTTATGAAGGTATTTAATATAGTAGAAATAAAATAAAAGTCTGTTATCTGGTGACTCCTTTCTGAAAAGTAATCTTTTAGCAACCAATGGAAATTATTGTGTAGTATAAGAATATGATTAGAGTTTATGTTATGTTTAAATTTTATGAAAAGGCATCCTAGAAACTCTTTCCACCTGGCTATGTAAATATTAGTTATCCAAAGAGATATTGTTTTTATAACTGATGATTGTCGGGGAACCAAAGAAATTTTAAAGTTAATGTATTAAATTCTTTAATACATGTTTCTGACTTCCTTCAATGCTAGGGGTCATAGTAAATGTCTCTGCAACCACAGGGATTCATAGCCACAGTTGTTTGACTACCAATGCATTTCTATGCTTTGTATCTTAACAAAATACTTTTGTGCCTATGATTAACATATGACATATTTCATTGTATTATGACCTTGTCTGAGCAGGAAAATGGTTCAATTGGATCAATGTTCTAATGTGCTATTTCTTGGAACTCACTGCAGATGCTATTGCTATCCCAGTCTCCACTCTCATAAACAGATCAATTGTTGAAAACTATGTACCCAAACTATGGAAAATATCCTTTGTTACACCCATACATAAAGGCGGGACCTCCACTGAACTTAATAAATACAGACCCATTGTTTTACTCTTCCCCTGACCAAAATCCTAGAAAAATGCATCCATACCCAGGTGCTAAAATTCTCCTAGACAGCAACATCCTGGCACCTGCTCAACATGGTTTCAGACCTGCCCATAGTACCACTACAGCCCTCCTCTGCTTCACAGATGCAGTAAACCGTATCAAAAATGTAGGCTTGCAGGTGTCAACTTTTTATTTTAGATATGTCCAAAGCATTTGACACAGTCTCACACCAAATCCTGCTAAACAAACTAAACCAATATCACCTATCAAAATTCCACTCTTACCTGGTTCCAAAGCTACTTAACTGACAGGTACCAAGCTGTGAAATGGGAACATTCTCTCTCTCCTTAGCTGCCCATAACTATAGGAGTCCCACAGGGATCTATCTTAGGACCACTACTATTCACAGTCTTCACAAATGACCTCCATACCTCCACACAGCATGCATCTATCATTCAGTATGCAGATGATACTACCTTAATCTGTGCTGCACAAAACATTGCCACCCTCCTGCAAACAACTCAAATTAGCATTCTCTGATGTTGAAAACTACCTTACCAAAGCCCAACTTATCCTCAATCCAAAGAAAACTCAGCTTATGATTATAACCAGTTCTAACATAAACACTGATAACAGTCAATTCACTATCTACTCCACAAATGCTACTCCAATCGCTCCAGTGGCACAGGCTAAGCTATTAGGAATAACCATAAACTCCCACCTAAAATTTGATAGTCATCTCAACTTAACTATTAAAAAAGTACATGCCAAACTGGGATCACTCTACTGTATCAAACCATTTCTTACCAACAACACAAGATCAGCCATTGCTCGCTCCCAACTTCTATCCACCCTACTCTATGCATCTCCCATTCTGACTAATCTCAACAAAACTGAACTAAGCAAAATGGAAGCCTGCTATAACAGAATTGCCTGCTTTGCTGCAAATTGCTTATATAGAACTCATCTCTGTACTGGTTTGAGACAGCTCCACTGGCCTGAACTGCCCAACCTCCTCACCTACAACCAGCTCTGCCTCTGTCATTCTATCTATTACCTCCGCAATAAGTGTCCTGCTCTCAAAAACCTAGTACAACATCACTCAGCCAAAAGGTCTCTTAGATCATCAAGAAAACTACTAATTGAAGTCACCAACAGCTACAATAGCTTTGGAGACACACTATATAGTAGTTCAGTGGCTACAAAATGGAACTCTCTCCCCACTAGCATACAAAACACATCATCCAAAGCCTCCTTTATAAACTTCATTAGGCAACATCTCAAGTAAAGTTGGCAGTGCCATGACTGCTCCCCAGGCTAGTGAAAGCAGATAAGGTACACATACTAAACCTAGAGTACTTGATAATAGTTTTCACTCTTACTCACACACACACTGGCTAATGTATAATGTATGTACTGTACCTGTGTACTATGTATGTATTCTACCTATGTTTCAAATTTCAGCTGTACACCACAAATCTATTAATTACCTTTATTTTTAAATTAATATTTTCTTGTTTGTTTCCTCCACTATAACTGTTAATGTGCTGCATAACACTGTAAAAAAATGTCTATTGTAATTTGTTTGTATACTGATCATGTCTAAATAGCTAAATGTTTCTGTAATTTTTCTTTGTGGAGCTTTTCTCCCCGGGCCTCTGCTGAAAAAGGGCCTTTTCGGCTCAGTCAGACACCCCCAGTTAACAAATGTAAAATAAATAAATAAATAAATGTTCTATATGGGTTAACAGAGTAAAATAAAATAAAAATAAAATGAATAAGCAAATAAAACAATAAATAAGGGGATATGGCTTAGTTTCATGCAGAAAGAAGTTTAGATCTAGAGTTCCTTGTTACCTGCTGAACGCCAGTTTATTTTATTTGCAGTAAAGGAAATGATGCTGTTTAAAGAGGTAGCAACAGAGTTTAATCACACCAGAGTAGGGGCAATGCTTTGCAGAGGTATCTTTAGAGGAGAAACTGAGCATTATGTTTGTAAACTCTCCTTGGTAGCAGATGACACAGGCCCATGAAAAACATTATGGTTAATCAGGCGGAAGAGATCAAAACAGTAAACAGCAATGTATTAGCAATAAAGGAAACAATCAAAAACTCTAAAAATTTTAGAAATAAGACAAAAATAAGAAAGAGTAGATGGCATGCAAATGCAGCTAAGATTACCTAAAAAGAAAACAGATGGTTTTGCACCCAATCAAAACACCAAAAAAATTTCATGGGCATTGCACAAAAATATAAGAAACAGATTAAAGACTTTTTTGTCAAGAAGAGTAGTTAAAATTATACAAATATGTGTTCAAGACACTGAACACATATGCAAAGTGGAAGGCCAAATTCTATCAGAGTCACAAACGTACTTATTTGGTATTACTCCAATCAAGCTAAAAAGGATCTACAGGAAGGCAAAATAACGAAAACTTCAAAGGATAACATTGATATCTGAATGGTAGAAAATTACTGTTTAGAACTGTATAAAATGAGAAGTGCATGCCAGCCATTATTTGATGAGGTGACTTAACTAGGAGACACTTCATAAGTAATATATCCAGAGATCCAGAAAGTGGTGTGGAAAATTTGAGTCAAAGCCCCTATGAAGCTTGTCAATTTATTGACTTAGTAATACACTTTGCAAGGAGACAAAGACATGAAGAGACTACCTCTTAAAGGAGAGATAGTCTGACAGGTGACAGCAATTTGACTCTGTAAACTCCCTCAGCAAATCATTCTACAGCAAGTAGCAGAAGAAAAAGGAGGAGCTGAAATTAGAACAAGCAAAACAGTGTAAGAAACTTCTCTGTGTGGAAGATTTTCAATTAATATATATCTAGTTAACCACTGTATATTAATAAGATCAGATAGTGGTAGTAGAAGTAGTGAAATTAAATTCATCCTAAGTAAAAAAATAATAAAAAATATTATTTGAAATGTTATACAGAATTACTAAGTATTCAAAAGTAATCAAAGCAGGGTGGACAGTAAAAAATCCTATAGTAAGCACAGAGACAAGCGATCCAAGTAAAACAAAAATAATAGAGTAATAGTTTTATCACAAATTTTCTAACTGTGTATATACTTTTTATCAGGTAAGGGAGTGGTTTATTGTGCTGTAAAACACAGTGTATTGGTATACACGTTAACAAATTCACATCCCTTCCCCCATCAGTGTGCCATTCAAACTAGTCCTGCCCTACTTTGTAGCTGTCATAATAATATGACCCTTATGTACTTTAAATAAAATTAATAATGATGTGATACCTCTTATTAACCAGATTATTAAGTCTATGATTTTATCCAAGATAATATACTACATGGTTGGACATATATAAAAACCTTAGACTATTTGGCAATCTAAAAATCTAAAAATATATATAAATATATACATATACATTCTGCATGCAAAAAAATCCATTGTGCAAACTGCATTCTATTTCCATAACCTATTGTTAACAAAGATTGCTTTGTCCTTTGAGACTTTTTCAGGTCTGTGTACAAGAACCCTAAAAACTACCTGCAAAAATATTATTGTATAATCAGCTAGTATTGTTATTAATGATCATTTCAAATAAAGTGGAAAAAAGAATAAGAAAAAGAAAAAAAATGTATGATGATAGAAACAAAATATACACTTCTATTAAAATTATTTACCATGATATTTAAAACCAACTGGAAGAATAAAATAAAATTAGTTATGTAAACAATGAGGCAATTTTTTTAAGTTCCAGTACACTTTTAAGTGAACAGTAATAGTTTAGTCCAGGCTTCCTGAAAGAGTTCCGCTTTAATTGCCATATGAGTTCATGTTTTTGGAGCATATTCAGAATGTCTCCTTCAAATTCACCCATGTCTATGAGATCCAGTATCTGGAACTTGAAACCTGTGTGTCTTTTGTGCAGAGCAAGGTGTTTGGCTAGTGCATTCTTTTTACATCCAGAGGGGTTTCTGCCAGATGACATGAAATCCTACAATTAAGTTTATTTACAGTCTTGCCCACATACAATGCATCACATTAATTGCACTGTGCCCTGTAAATTACTTTTGTAGTGTTACAGTCACCCACTGCATTGGTTTTAATGATTTACTTTAAATAAGGGCAATAAAAACTATCACCTATTACTATCATTGTGATCACAGTGGTATACCAATGAGATTACTTAATTTTTTAAATTAAAACAAGCCAGTCAGCATCCTCAGCAGCCAGAGGAAGAATAGGAAATATTAAGAGAAAAGTAACCCGGGATGGTAGAAGATCACAGCAAAAACAGAAAAGAGAAGAGGCAACCAGTAGTAGGAAAAGGAGACCAGGCTTAACAGAAAGACAAGATCAGAGTAGCAAGATCAAAAACCCAACTAAAAAAACAGGGACAGGAGAAGAAAGAGAGAAATGAATTGATCCTGGGCAAACAGGGTAAAAGAGAAAAATGGATTATAAAATGGAAATAGCCTAGTACAGCTCATGAGCAGAGCCAGGAATTAGGTAGGAATATTTTTAAAGACATTTTGAACATGTGGAGGTTGGGTGATGGCCTGATTATTATGATTGCTTGTAATAAATTAATGAATAACTACATAAGTAATAGACCAGAAATGTTAGTCCAGTCTGCTGCTTTCAAAACCATATAGTGCATCTCACTGCACCCCCCCCCCCCCAATCGTATTAACCTCTTGGTTAAAGAATCGGGGACAAAGACCCAACATCAGGGACAGGTTTTAAACATTGTTCTTACATATTTAGTCAGTTGCTAGATTACAAGAAAAGAAGGTTCAATAAAAAGAAACTTACAAAATTAATGAAAAGGAATAAAAAAAGAAAAAAGAAAACTGATATATTAAAAAGATATAACTTTTTTAACAAACCAGTTCTCTCTCTCTTTTTTTCGCTACCCAAGTGTTGGCAGATTAACAGTTTTTGCATTAGCAAATATTTTCTGAAGGATCTGAAGTTTGAAACTATGTCTTTCACTACTTAACACAACAATTAGTGAGAAAACCATATGTTATGAGGAGCAGACCATCAATATGAGGCTGGGACAGTTCACAACTATGCCCTCTGCACATATATGACCACACATACCTGTAAACACAGTCTTGCAAATCAGCTTACATATACAGAATTAGTTCAGACACCATTTGGTTTAGTTGGCAAATCACTGCTATCATCTAGGAATAGAGCCAATAGAAGGAGCCACACACACACTGACTATCCAAAAACAGAAACACACCTTGGCAGGACAGATTAGGATGAAAACACCAAAACTATGAGGAAAATCAGGGACAGCTGAGGGGTAATCCTGATTTGCACTCAATATGGATGCACATTTTCACTCCTACTGGCTTGCCATTTGTGAATTTCTTAATTTCTTTCGACTGCTCGGTCTCCATACAGAGGATTATGAGTGGACTGCTGATCATAACTAGCTTATTATGCACTCAAAAACTGGATGCCAAGAAATTCACCTAACACATAATAATGGGTTATGATCAGAGACCCACTCATATTTCTTTGTAGTGCATGGAGTTTATTTTTATTTACTAGTTACAGAAAAAAGGTCTAAACGTTTTGCATGCTTTCAAAGCCAAAAGAACTTGGTGAGTGCTGTTAGAAAGAGAATGTAATGCATTTTCTTATTTTCACAAAGAAAGTGAAGGACAGATTACTGACCAAGACAGCAGGCAGAACAAAGGCTGATTTTAGTTCTGCTGCTGTTGTTTGCTGGCTAGTTTAAGTATCTATCATGATACCCGATCTTAACAAGTAAAGCAGGGGGTACCTAACATTTGTTAAGATCAGGTCTTGTGCTATAGAAGTGCTTAACCAAATTGTCTTTATAGGGATATCAGAGTGTAATCACCGTGCGCCATGCACTATAAACAAGTAATGCTCATATCCCAGCTCAAATCACTGCCTTTATCATGTAATACTGTTTTATATCTGAAAGCTATGCAGTAGTGCTAAATAACAAACAGGAACAGGTACAGGTCACTTTGATTCTGAAGTGCAACAGGAAGACAGACTCTTATTGGCTCTACAATGAATCCAATGAAAGAGCAGAAATTGGAGACATAATTCAAAGCACAATGTGATGGGATGAAACTGAGACAAGACAGTTGTAATGGCAGCAAATGGCAGAAATCAGAAGTTGAAAAATGAGATATGATAGAATATAATGGAACAGATTAACATCTCCAAGTTTATGGGGGGGTGGCTATTGACATGGGAAGTCTGAATGTGGAGGTCAAAGCTAGAATCAGAGGGGGCTGCAGCCAACTGGCACAGAGAGTAAGAGTTAATGTATGACAAAAAATTCCAAAGAAGCTGAAAACTAAGTTGTATAAAACAGTGATGTGGCCAGTACTTTGGTATGGCACAGAAACCTGGGCAGTGAAGGCAGTGAAGGCTGAGCAGTTGAAGAAGCCAGAGGTAGTGGAGATGACATGCCTGAGATGGGTGGTAGGATGCATACTGTGGGACAGATGAAGAAATGATGATATTACTAAATTAGTGAAACTTGTAGAGAAGATCAAAGAGAGCAGATTATGGTGGTTCAGGCACATGTGCAGGAAAGCAAAATACAATCTGGTGAAGAAAATTGGGGGAAGGAAGAAACAAGCAAGAGGAAACAAGGGTGCCCTGCAAAAAGACAGATGGATTGTGTGACAGCAGACCTGCAACAGTCAGGCATGACTATCAAAGATGGTAGGAGAGTAACACAGAATCAAGAGTGGTAGCAACAGTTGATGCAACACTCTGCCCCCATGTAGGTTCATAGGGGAAAAATGGGAAAAAGGGGATTGCTGATAATAATGATGATGATGATGGGTGACAATGCTGCCAACATAAAAAAGGCATTTGTCATATATTTCCCAGGTAATGTGGGTACTCATAAGAATGATGATGATGATAATGTACATCTTGGCCCGAAGACTGCAGTGTTTTGCATACATGTTGCAGTTACTTATTTCAAATGGCATTAAAGGAACCAACATAGCCAGTTTAACTCTTTCTGAGGCATCTCAAATAAACACCTAGCTTCACACTAACACCTTTTTCAAGGATGAGTTTTGGAGTTTGGACAACATGTAATCCTGACTACTGTAATCACTCAGACTTACGACACCTGAAATTGTTGCTCATCTGTGACTACCAGAAGTTGTGAAGCATTCTTTGCTTGTTTTGTTTTCCTACCTTCTTAGAGCTGATGGTCTGCTGCCTCCACCCTCACTCCTCAATTACTTTGTCTACCAGATCCACCTTAGCCTCCCCAAGCTAAATCTGACCCGTATTTAGGCCTGTTGAGGAGACAGAGTGCATTGGTGATCTGTCACACTGCTGCCAGGGACTGTACCAGAATCCCCCCAATTCCCCCATTCCCCCCATGGCATCCTTCCAAGCTCTGTAATAGCTGTCTTCAAGAAGTACACGATTGCTTCTGCACAGGGGTTGAAACATCCTTGACCTTGTACTCAAACATGGGGGAGCTATGTTCCTCAAACACTATGATGTCCTCTCTCAGTTATCAGATCTGACCATAAGGCAGTATTGCTTGAAATAAAAATCAAATTGAGGGACTCAGCAAAACCAAAAACTTTTAGGAACTATTCCAAAGCTAACCTCTCTCTACTAAGTGATACCGTGGCTAAATTCCAAGCACCCCTATCCCTAGTAAACACCATATCATACGTTGAGTTATTTACAAAATCCCTGTACAGCCATATTGATAGCAGTATAGAGAGAGCTGTGACCACTCATATTAAGACTAAAACAAACTCCAAAAACAAGCCGCCCTGGTGGAATCACAATATCAACCTATTATTCAAGAAAAAAAAACCTTGGCAAGTATAGGAGGAATAATGCCCAACATACTAACCCCCCGACCAATCTAAACAGGCAGCTAAGAGGATTGATTAATACTTCAAAGGCTAAATTTGAAAAAAAATAGCTTCTCAGGCAAAATACAACTACAAAGCTTTCTATAGCTATGTCTGTAACCTCAAGGGAAATATGCAACAATACTCAGAAATTAATGCAAATGGCATCACCTACACTGAACTGGAGGCCACTGCCAACCTTTTGGCTGATAGGTTCATCTCAGATTTCTCCTTCCACTCCCCCCCCGATAGTCCAAAGGAAATACCACATACCACAATTTCCACAACCATTACAAGGGAACAGGTCACCCGTGTACTTTCCAAGGCCAAAAACACTGCATAGATGGACCCTGATAACATTCCAGGATGCTTACTGAATAACATGAAATAGAACCACTCTAATCTACTTGAATCACTTTTCAGCTTGAGCCTACAGTCAGGTCTTTTGCCTAGGGAATGTGATGTCCCTCCTCTGGGCCAGTAATCAAGGAGCCTGAATCCTCACCACTGACACCAGTAAGAGGTGTTCATTTGGAATACAAATAGATACACACAGTATTTTCAGATACAGCTCTCTTCAGCAAGCACAATTTCCCTTAAGAGCACTTAGGGGCCACACTCAGTCCTGGGGCTGGGTTTTCCTCTCTCTATCCAGGCTCCAAATATGACTCCCCACTGGTACAGCTATAGAACTGAGTCCTCAGCTGAGTGTTCCAAGCAAAGTCCTCCAACATCCTCTCTGTGAAACCAGTGCTGTGTATCCCTGCTCCAAGTAGCTGATGCACACACACTCTTTGAGATTTGATTTTCACGGAGACACACACACACACACACACACACACACACACACACACACACACACACACACACACACACACACACACACACACACATGCACACACGCACACACACGCACGCACGCACACACACACACACACACACACACACACATACACACACACACACACACACACACACACACACACACACACACACACACACACACACACACACACACACACACACATACCTGGGAAGGCTGGCACAGATTTACCAGCTATGCCCCCTTTGCCCAGACTATAAGGTTGATACTGATACCAGAACACTCCAAAGCCAGCTACCCTAAGGCTCTTACCAGGGTGACCAATTATACTGAGTAAAACTAATACTAATACAAATTATAGTATTTGACCAATGCAGCAAGGCTTTCAGGAGTGGCCACAGTGCCACCGAATAAATATAAGTACTCTCAAAGGTTAAAATATTTACTAAAAGACCAGCCACATTGAAACATTTAAATATATTTGATAATAAATAATAAAATAGACACCAGAGTTTCAATCACAGGAAATATTCAAAATAACACCAAAGGAAAGATTCATACAGATACAGAAAAACAATACTTAACTAATCTCACTATATTTTTCTGACTGATATGAAGACTTACTGTCCCCTAGTTCACTTACTAAAGCAAGGCAGGATGAAGTAGGTTAGTGATCCTTCTTTGTCAGGTTTCAGAAACAGACTGCCCTGTGACTTCTGTCTCATCTAGTATTAAAACATCATTTCAGTGCTGGATTACAGAATGACATCACATGCATCTGGTCACCTGACTTCTAGTTCCCACAAAAAACCCTTTACTAGAAACTGAGCCAGAATCTTGCACATAAGTGTTACCATACCCACACATAGAGCTTTGCTAAGATGTGCTATAGCATCTGGGAGCTATAAAACAATTTCAAAAATGTCCACCCTTCCAGGGTAGCAATTAGTTCACCCCTAAGGACAATACAGTAGGATTCCTAGTGTTAGTTTTCACAGATATTTTGTATGTGGCTGCAACCAGAGCTGTAAGATACAATCTTTATGACCTAAACCAGGTAATTTAATTTCAGACTATTTTTTAAAGTTAGCTGGACTGAGATTAACCTCTTCTTTTCCAGTATCCTCTGTTACAATATATTCATTTCAACAGGTCCAATACAGTGTGACATACAAGTGTATTTCTTTTCTGTCCAGCAGGACCCATCACTGGTACATTTTTAACACAAGCAGCTTTACAGATACATTTTCAACACAAGTTCCTGCACAAATCAGTTTGGTATACAAATGACATATAATTCTTTACAAAACGTTAGCTAGCTATGCTGCATATGTTCCCCTGTAGAATGGAGTTCCAACCACTGAACTGGGTAACTACAGGCCCATAAGTCTGTCAAGCCTCATATGTAAGGCCATGGAAAGAATCATCATGGACATGATAATTGAGGACATAGGTAACCTGTAAACACTGGACCCATCACAGCTTGGCATTGTTAAAGGAATGTCATGCCTATTAAATCTGCTGGACATCTTGGAGGGAGGGGTCACCAAAGCAATGGATGAGGGAAAGGCTGTGACACAGCTTACCTTGATCTGGCCAAGGCCAAGGCTTTTGATACAATAACCCACTCAGGCATTGTAAACAAGCTCACTATAGTAGGTATAAACCATTTTATGACCAGACTGATAGCCCGCTGGCTCACTGATAGGACCCAGGAGGTTAAAATAGATGACACCACCTCTACAAAGATGCTAGTCACTAGCGGAGTCCCTTTTTGACATCTATTTCTCTGAAAAACAATACTTAACTAATCTCACTATATTTTCCTGACTGATCTGAAGAATTACTGTCCCCTAGTTCACTTAATAAAGCAAGGCAGGATGAAGTAGGTTAGTGATTCTTCTTTGTCAGGTTTCATAAACAGACTGCCCTGTGACTTCTGTCTCATCTAGTATTAAAATATTATTTCAGTGCTGGATTACAGAATGACATCACATGCATCCGATCACCTGACTTCTAGTTCCCACACTACCCCCTTTTCTAGAAACTGAGCCAGAATCTCTGTTAGCTGCCTGTCGAGTGCCAGGATCTGCCACATAACACAAACACTCAGGTCACTCCAGAACAAGTACAAATATGACTTTGTCATTGTCCATGTTGGTGTGAATGACCTGAGCCGTACCTCCCTGGACTACATGAAAAGAGACATGAAAGAGCTCTTTGATCATGTAGCCAAGGCCAGTATGACCCTGCTCCTGAGTAGCATCCTGCCCTCACCAAGAATGATACCACGGTATAAAGAAAAAATTCTCGATTTCAACAATTGGCTAAGTTTCTGGTGTCATTCAAAGGGGATTCAGTGTCTGTCTGCCTGGGATGACATGCTCGACAAGCCACGCTGCTTTGCTAGAGATGGCTTGCATTTGTCACCCTTAGGCTTTCGAATACTTGCCAAGGCTCTTGCCATCCCCATTGTGCCTTTTTTAGGCAAGGCTCAAAAGACAAACCCACCACCGTAAATAGCACAAGTAACAAAAAACTGAGGGTAATGCTACTCAATGCCAGAAGTCTAAACCTCAAAATGCATGCACTCGAGGCACTCCTCAGTATGGAGAAAATCAATATATCTGCAGTAACAGAAACCTGGTTTAAGGCTCCAGAGAGCATCCCAGCACTACCAGGCTACAACTCATACCATACATTTCTGCCACAGAACCCAAACCGAAATACAAAAGGCAGGAGTGTATCCATATTCATCAAGGATACCCACACCTCCAGGTTAATGACACAGCACGATGCTACAGAGATCATCCATGTGCAACTAACAATGGGCAAAACTGCAAGTTAAATTGTAGCTTGCTACAGAGCACCCACCGTATCCCAGGACCCCCATTCCGTGTTTCTGGAAACACTGGGAAACATAATGGTCCTACCAACCTCCCTAATATTGGGTGATTTAAATTACCCAAACATTAACTGGGAGAACTACTCAAGTACTAACTTCCTTGCCCGACTTTTCCTAGAATTTATTAACTCAAATGCCCTGGTTCAACTGGTCAACACTCCCACCAGAGGTGACAACATATTGGACCTGGTCATCACCAACATGGGTGACCGGTGTTCCACACCAGAGGTCAACCCCTTGCTGGTTAGATCTGACCATAAGCAAATCACTTTGGATATACATATTCTGCCCCCACCCCCGGACAAGAAAGCCACCATGAAAAACTTTTCAAAAGCAAACTTCACGTTACTTAAGACCGGGGTGCAAAGTTTCAAAGCCCCCCATGCTGAAGGATAACACTGTCCAAGCTGCAAAATCCTTTACTAATGCATTTTACAGGCAGCTACAAGAATGCATGGATTGTGCCATCCCAAGCAAAACCAAGACTCACTCCTCCAAGAAAAGGAAACCAGTCTGGTGGACTCTTGCCATAAACAAGCTATACAATAGAACAAGGAAACTAGTACAGAAAAGAGTAAAATCCCAAGAAGGGAAGACATCCCTGATCAGTATCAGCAAGAAACTACGATCCCTCATAAAATCATCCAAGGCGAGCTTTGAAAGAAAAATTGCCAAGGACTCCAAAGATAACCACAAGGCATTCTATAGCTATGTCAAGAATTTAAGTGGCAATGCTCAGATCTGCTCAGAGTTAGTGCAGAATGGCACAAAATACAATGAACCGACCGATATTGCCAAAATCCTGGCAGACAGGTTCAGCACAAACTTCACCCTCCTCTCACCCCCAAAAGGGCCCATAACCATACCAGAAGAATGTCGAGTCCCTGAAATCACAGACACTCAGGTTAAAGCAGCCCTCTCTGAAGCCAAAAACTCAGCATCAATGTGACTGGACGGTGTCCCAGGCTGCATCCTACATGAGCTCAAAGATGAACTAAACCCTCACCTAAACACAGCCTATCCACAGGCTACATACCCATAGAGTGGCGCACAGCAATGGTTATGCCACTCCACAAAGGTGAAGCCACAACAGACCCCGGGAACTATCACCCTATAAGCCTGACTAGCTTGGTCTGCAAGGCTATGGAGCACATCATCATGGAACTCATTAACAGAGACATTGGGAACCTCCAAACACTGGACCCTACCCAATTTGGCTTTGTTAAGGGCAGATCATGCCTCCTAACCCTGGTAGACTTCTCTGAGACAGTTACCAAGGCTATAGATGAGGGAAAGGTGGTACACACAGCCTACCTAGACCTCGCTAAGGTCTTCAACGCCATTCCTCATTCTGGTATTATAGACAAGCTCACCAGCCTGAACATAAACCCCTATGTCACAAGATGGGTTGCCAACTGGCTCATGGACAGAACCCACATGGTGAGAGTTGTGGGAGCTAGGTCCATCTCTAAACCGGTTACAAGTGGTGTTCCCCAGGGCTCAGTCCTAGGACCCCTCCTGTTTGGCATATACTTCTCAGAGGTACAGGCAAGCACAGGAGGACTATGGCTGACCAAGTTCGCAGATGACTGCAAACTAGGGGCTATAATTGACTCTCCGGCTGACACAGACATCCTCCAAAAGGTGAGATGGATACCTGGTGTCAAAATCATGGCCTCAAGCTAAATGCCAAAAAGTGCATAGTCATCCCCTTTGGAAAAAACAAATTACCCACAAACTACCACATAGGTGGTAGTCCCTTAAATACGGAAGACGTAATAAGGGATCTGGGGACCCAGGTAGATAGTAGTCTCACCTTTGATAATCACATTGCCAAAGTGGTTAGAAAATCCTTCTACGTGGCCCACCTAATCACAAAAGGGTTCACATCTAGATCAAAAGAGGTCATTGTGCCCCTCTACTCATCACTCATCAGACCCATCTTAGAGTACAACACACCATTTGGGATGTACCTTACAAGACACCTGCAACAGCTGGAAAGACCACAGAAATACCTCACCAAGAGGATCAATGGCCTCAAACAGATGCCCTATGCAGCTCGACTGAAGAAACTCCAGTTGTACTCGGTTGCATACCACCTACTCAGAGGTGATCTCTGCCTGACATACAAGGCCGTGTCCAACCCAGAATTGATGGACATGCTCCACCTAAAGAAAACCTTATCCCCTCGAGCCACAATCTAGGGATCTAAACCTCACCACATCAATAAATAGGACTTGCTGGAGGGATAGATTCCTGTCCCAGAGACTTCCCATGCTTTGGAACAAGATCCCAATCTACATTAGGCAGAGCTCCTCGCTAACACTCTTCAAAAGAAACCTTGACGAGTGGATGGGAAACAGAAAGTTTACCTCGGGGATCACTTCAGTGGGTCTGCTGGACAGAGGCACAGGGAACTAATCTAAGGGGACAGCGAAAGCCAACACATTCTGGCTAGGCTTATAAATGCCTTTGGGCAGATAGCCTAGTACCCACCTATGAACCTATGAACCTAAATGGAAGCAAATTATGAAGGATTATGACTGATTAAGTCTGCAGATAATTACAAGCTGGGGGTTATCATTGACTCCCTTGCAAACACTATCACTGACTAACAAATGGTGCCAAAGTCATGGCCTTAAACTCAGTGCTAAGAAATTCATAATTGTACCCTTTAAGAAGTCAACAATCCTAGCTAATTACCATGTTAATAATATTCCCAGGTGCCAACACAGTTGTAAGGGATCTGGGCACTCACGGAGGCAGTAGCCTTACCTTTGACTACCATGTGGCCATAGTAGTGAGGAAATCCTTTTATGCTGTGCAACTTATAAGTGAGGGCATGGCATCTAGGTCAAAAGAGGTCATTATTCCACTGTACTCTGCCCTTATCAGACCAATCATAGAGTACAATGCTCACTTCAGTATGTACAGTACCTGACCAGGCGTATGCAGCAACTAGAGTGACCTCAGAGGTTTCTTTCAAAAAGAATACAAGGTATAACAAGCCTATCTTATGCAGAGTGCCTTAAACCTCTTTCTCTCTACTCAGTCTTCTATAGATTGCTGAGGGGTGATCTGTGTCTAGATTATAAGACATCCACAAACCCCACACTTATGAATCTTCTGCATAATCATAAGTCAAATAGTACCATAAATACAAGATCTAAGGATCTGAATTTTGTCTGTGACTTAAACAGAACATGCTGGAGAGACAGATATGTGTCCCAGAGACTGCCCCTCTTATGGAACAGGCTTCCTATCCATGTAAAGCCGAGTTTGCCTATTACCCAATTTAAATGCAAGCTAGACCAGTTGATGGGGAACAGGAAATTTACACCATGTCTGGCAATGTCCCTTCTGTACAGAGGTAGCTTATAAATGCCTGGTGCTCAATGTCCTATTTGGATACAGTATGTCATTATTCTTTTGGGAAAACTTGGCTAGGATTAAAAAGCTCCCCTGGCTCACTAGCCTAGTAACAATCTATGAACCTACGAATCTATGTGCTTACTCTCAATCATGCAGTATATTGTTGCAATGCAGAGTTTGCCATACTCTTAATGTTGCTATTGCAGTAAACCTAGGCAGCCTTCTTCCCTTCCAGATTGATGAGCCAGTGTTAGCTACCCACCATCTTTCTCCATTTCGTCTGTCCAGCAATCATGCCACTAGTTGATCGGGGGTCACCTGGGGTGGAGTAAAGGTTTTATTCTTCTGCGCTATGGGTATGATAGAAGTTGTGCAACATTCTTGATGTTGAAAGACACAAGGAGGCTATATTCCCATAAAACACTGGAGTTAAAGTAAGGAACTTGCTGATATTCTGGTACTATTTGAAATAGCCTTAGATCTCACACAGTGTGAGAAGTCTGTGACAATACCAATGCAAAACGTATTTATTAAAATTCCAACACACTTGTAAAGGCACTAAAAACAACAGATGAGTGCTTTTGGCTTTTTGCCTTCTTCAGATCTGCATTTACAAATCTAGAGCTCAGTTAAATACTAAAATCATCCAATAAAATTCAAATTGCATCATCACTAACATAATTTCCTACAGAAATTACATCATCATTGACATAATTTCCTGTGCAAATTTCTCTTCTGTTAATCACATGGGCAAAAAAGAGGCGTGCCCAATCAGTGTTATCATCTTAGCCGACGTCTTCTCAGAATAGGTTTCATAGGTAACACTTCATTAAGTCCTGGTGCTTTATCTGCCCTTAAGTCAGCAATCCATTTAGTTTCTTCAAGTTCAGTTAGACCTTTAAGATCTCCTCTTCTTATATTAGGATCTATTACTTGTACACACATAAAGCGAAAAATATGATCTGTATTCATGCTAATATGTTTATACAAAGCATTGGTGAGTACTTTATGTTTAATATCCCTTATACATGCCTATATCCTAACCCTAGAAGGGCAGTTCATTTTGCCAACATAAAGACGTACATTTCATACACTTGGCAACATATATAATGTTCTTTGAAGCACAATTCACAAATACTGGGGTTTTATATAGCTTTTCTGTAACTGGATGTTGGAAATTCTAGCCTGTTAACAAATACTGGTATGCTGTGCACTGTCCACATTTAAAACTGCCATGTCTCTCCTAACGTGTATGGTTCTTTGTCACCTTATCTCCACATAATAATTGCTTCAGGTTCTTTATATTTTTATAGCGGAACCTCGGTGTATCTCCTACTATATGTTGTATAGATTAATCAGATGTCAATATTTGCCAATTCCTCCTGATCACATCACATATTTGTTTGGCATCTTTACTACAAGTCAACGTGCACTGGATAGTATGTGGGTCTGTTCTTTTTCCTTTACTATCACTATCACTGATGTATGTATTAACTCTGTGGAAATATGGTTTCCCTTTGCTATCTCTTAGCCTTTGTATACTTTCTATGGCACTATCAATTTCTCTGGCTTTATACCCTCTCTGTACCAGTTCTTTTTTAGTTTTCATAATACTTCCTTCATAAACACAATTCATGGTAGTCAATCTGGACTGTCGGGGATATCTATTTTTAACCACATGTGGAAATATGTGGCACGGATGCATACTATTACGATGTAGTGTACTGTACGTCCAGCATCCTTTTCTAAAGGTTTGAGTTTGTATATGTCCGTCTCCATTCTTTATTATAGTGACATCCAGAAAGTCAATGTGAGTGTTCAAATTAGAAAAGGATGCTGGAGTACATCAGTAACAGCTTTATGGCTAGGATGAGGAATACCTTTGTAAGGAAATGGACGAGTATGCCTAGATGAGTGAAATCCAGCAACCATATAGACTACTTTTATAAAAAAAAACTTAATTAAATCATTCATAAAAGAAAAACGAAACAATGAGAGGATGAGGGTGAATAACAAAGAAACCAGAGGCACTAAAGGTATCAGTCTTAAGAGACTGATACAGATGACTTAGTTTGCCATCAGATCTGCACCATATCCCTTGTATTGTCCGTATGTCTCACTTTCACCAATTTGCTCCCTTCACCGACTAACTGACAGGATTTAATAGGGTGAGTCCCAGTGTCATTTTCTTCTTGAAATTCCTCTTGTATTTCGACATGCTCCTGAAAGTTAACATATTCCATGGGTTGGACCATCTTACTATGAGTTCATACTATTGTCTTGAACAATACCCGACAGATTTACAAACTAGAATAATTCATATAAAATGAAATGGATACACACGGACAGGATTACAGGGAAGAAAGAAAGTAACAAAACAAGACAGCTGCTCATTTCTGTGTTCTAAACCTGAAGCTGATATCTCTTTGACATCTTAAATTGTACCGTCCAAAGCTGAAATTGCCTAAATAAATCAGAAAGTATAAGATATAAATCATAAAAGAATGTGCCCACCATGCTTTTTTGGTATGACTTATTACTTTTGAGCAGGTACAGAAAATGTACACTTCCCCATTTGCTGTTTCATTCATGAGCAGCCCTCACTACCTCTGCTATTATTCCAACCTCAATCTGCATTTAACCAATATTTAGGTAAATTACTTGCTGAGCCCTTAACTATAGCAATCCTCTGTTGTCTGTATTTTTTCAGGTCTGTTTGTCATCATTGTTCCATTGTTGTTGTCAAAACTTCCAAAGCTTGTAAAGTAATTTTGGCCTACCATTAGAAAAAAAATATCTGTCTAGACGCTGTGAATTTCTTTATCTCATTTTAAATACCTCTTGTAGCTGCCAACTAACATTTGTTCATTATGGTGGAAGAAAACAGTTTTGGTTGCTCTTACACCAGCCCTACTTTTTTTTTTTTTTTTTTTGCTCTATTCCAGGCTGCAGGCTTGGAAAGACACATCCATTGGTTTTTACACTTTCTCAGAGATTTTCTTTGATTTTAAGCATAGATTTCAGATCATTTGTCACTTTTAAGCTAAGGGCACTTGTTGTGTCTCACTCTTGTGGTAGAGATCAGAAATTACATATTTCACACATTCAGAAGACATGTTGTTTTAAAGACTATTTAGTCATTGTGGCCAGCTACTAAGTGAGCTTTTAAGTCCAATTCAGATTCAAACCCTCTATAATAATGCATTTATGTTTTGCTAATACATGCTTGGAGTTGAGCCAAAATGTGTTTCAAAAGAAATGAACAGATAGACAGGAACAATATGCTACACAACTAAGTCATATTCTTTGGCTTTGTTCCTGATTCTTGAGCTAAGCGTTGAGATTTAATGAAAGACCAACTAGTTCACTATATTTTTATTCTCTGAGTATTAAAAGGAGATGAAAATTCAGAGAGAGAGAGAGAGAGAGAGAGAGACTCTAATGACTCAGGTAAGTCACATCTGTAAGCATCACAATTTTTTCACAACTACTATGCAAGGAGATAGTCAGGTTTAAGCTATGTTTTGGATGAGGCAGCTATATTTAGGTCTCCTTACTGGAATCAGACCTCATGCTGATTCACTTTGTTCCTGGTGCCTTCCAGGTTCAGGTGTCAATCTGAAACTCCTGTGATGACATTTTGAAAAGCATAGTGGATTAAGGCAGAGTAATGGTGAGTGTGGAAGAGAGGTGAAGAAGAGAGTACAGGCAGGATGGAGTGGGTGGAGAAGAGTGTCAGGAGTGATTTGTGACAGACGAGTACCAGTAAGAGTGAAAGGGAAGGTCTACAAGAGGGTAGTGACACCAGCTATGTTATATGGGTTGGAGACAGTGGCATTGACAAAAAGGCAGGAGTTAGAGCTGGATGTGGCAGAGTTAAAGATGTTAAGATTTGCACTGTGTGTGATGAGGGTGTACAGGATCAGGAATAAGTATACTAGAGGGGCAGCCCAGGTTGGAAGGTTTGGAGACAAAGCCAGAGAGGCACGATTACGGTGGTTTGGACATGTGCTGAGGAGGGATGCTGAGTATATTGGGAAAAAGATGCTAAGGATGAAGCTACCATATAACAGGAAAAGAGGAAGGTCTAAGATAAGGTTTATGGATGTGGTGAGAGAGGACATGCAGGTGGTTGGTGTGACAGAGCAAGATGCAGAGGACAGGAACAGTTGCTGTATTTTGTATTAATATTGATTATTTTTCTTCCCAGCTTCTCCTTTTAATTCTTCTTTCCCTGGATCCCCACCAAGCCAAGTTCAATCTACTGGCCTGCAGTGCTCTTTAACAGAACCAGGCAACCTTGGAATGAGTGTTATTTTCAAAATATACAAAAAGTATGTTTTATCCTCCAGACAAAATTAATTGCTAGCCCTTGTTTAATTTCTATTTTTAAGTAAAGCACTCCATCACAGACGTTAGTTTGCCCCTCCCCATACTGTACTTTCTAACAGCAGCCTCCCTTTGCAAGCTGTTTCAACTATTTGAAAGCCCTGCTGTTTTTCTAGTATTGCTAAACCCTTTCTCCTATAACTTGTGGTCTTTCTAAATCTCACATACTCCTGGTTACAAGTGTTTATTTCAAAAGAAAGGTATGCAAAACAAGTAAGTCCAAAGTACCTACTGATTTTCTTATTGTTTCAGAACATTAGCTGCCCCCCCCCCCCCATTCTGTACTTCTAACTGCAATCTGTCTTTAGATGCTGTACTATTTGTATGCTCTGCTGTTTCTCTAGTTCTACTAAACCTTTTCTCTTATAAATTCTTGTCTTCCTAATTTCCACATAACTGCTTGGTAAAATTGGCTTATTTTATTTCAATAAGACAGGTATGCAAAACAAGCAAGTCAGAGTAACTACTGCCTTTTCTTATTGTTTCTGTAGACTTGCATATCTGTGAAATCTGGGCCAGCCCTTTTCATCATACTACTGCTATCCACCACTTTCTGGTCTATTCTGATCCTCCCCCTCCCCACAAGAACAATTGCAGCGGTCTACAAAAGACTCCCCCTTATCCTCCCACTCTAAGGATCTGTCCTTGTGGAGCCACAGGTGTACTATAGTATTTGTCCACTAGGTGGCATCCTCTCCTTATAACTCCTGTTTCATGACTTCTTTATTTTCACTATCTCTTAATTACTTATTTATTTGGATATCTGCTTTGATCTATAATAAACTTTATTCTACTCCCCTCTCTCAACTCTAGGCCCACCCCATCCCACCTAATCCCTGTCCGCTGGACTTACCTTCAGCTAGTAGTGCTCCACAGATTGGTTCTTGTTCACCCTTAGCCTTTCCTTGGGTCTACCCGCTCCGTTCGCCCTGCGGGGTCACTCCGCTCCCCTACCCTGCCCTTAATTCCCAGCCGCCCCTAGCACCTCTACATTTATACCCTTTAGCCACACCCATCACCCCTCCCCAACCAACTAGTAACCTCCTCCCTTCCACACCCACTTCTTACTCCTCCCCTCTTTTCACCAGTACTCTTCCATACCTCCCCTCTCTGTCTCCTCCCAAAATTTATAACTCACATACCTAGTAAACTAGCCACCCACAGCATACCTTCCCTCAATATCCTATCCCACTATGCTCTCAAAAGCCATATCCTTCTGTACTCATCTAATACTGTTCCTCAACATATCCTATATCTACTACCTGACCCTGCCAACTAACTATAATCACACTCCATCCTTTCATACTATTAACCATCTTAACCTACCTGTCTTACATTCACACTTCCCAGTCTCTCCATGCTTATACCCCATAAAACACCATTTTTTCTTCTCTTATAAACTTATTACTCCTCACAACTATCCGAACCCTACAACAACTACCTTAAATCTAGCTAAACTCAACCCCGTCTCTAAGCAAACAAAGTACCTCCCCAACCTAATGCTATATCTGACTTATATTCTATTATTAGGAGACATACACCCCGACCCAGGCCCATCCTCATCCCCGCCAATGGATAAATCCATACTACTCACCTTCTTAAATGCCCAAAGTATAGTTAACAAAATCCCTAATCTGCATGCCTGGCTTACATATAACAAACCAGACATTTTGTCCATCTCTGAAACTTGGTTAAAACTTCATATAAAAGATTTAGAAATAATTCCACCCAACTACTCTATAATCAGAAAAGATAGAACAAACAAAAAAGGAGGTGGAGTAGCCCTTCTATACCTATACTCCTTAACAGTTACCCCTTACAACAAACCAACTCCCCAATTCAATAATGCAGAACTACTCCTGGCTCTGCTTCAAGTAAATAAACACAAACACATATGCATAGCCTCCCTCTACATCCCCCCAGGCAACAATATTTCTACACTAGAAGATATCCTCTCCTGGCTTTCCAATAACATTAACAATGAAACTATATATATGGGTGACATGAATATTAATTGGTCTGCAATACAGTATCCCACAAATCCACTTAACATTAATCTTTACAACTTTTCTCAACTGATAAACTCCATAACTCGGCCCTCAAAAAACCTTATCAGTGATAGTATCCTAGACTGGATATTAGTCTCCCACCCTCATTACTTCTCACATAGTGGCACCCTGCCTGATTCCCTTAGTGACCACTTGCCCACATTCACACACCGACTAACTTTACCCCTACATCGTACTCACAATTTTATTACTACTCACTGCCAAAAACACTTTAACCCCACTACCTTTTCCAACTCTCTAAAAGCAATCATCTGGTACTCTACCCCTGGAACAGGCTGTTGCCCACTTTATCTCAACTTTTCTAAACCTCTTAGAGCAACAAGCCCCCATAAAAACAAAATGAATAAAAAACAAAACTGTCCCTTGGCTAACAAAAAACACACTAGTAACTATGCACCTTGGAGATAAGGCATGGTCATCATATCAGAAACACAGGACTCCCCTAGCCCATAACGAATACAAAACACTCAGAAACAAAGTAAAAAAACTTATCATCTGCGATAGACAAAATTACTTCTCCTTAATCCAAAACAACAACAAAACAAACCCTCAAAAATTTTGGAAATGCATGTCTACCCTCCTCAATCCCAACAAACCAGATAACCCGAGCCCAGACCCTAACACTCCTGACATAGACTTGGCCACTCAAGTCAACACCTTCTTCATTGATTCTATCTCCAAACTAACCTCATCCTTTTCATCTTCGAACCCCATCATACCCCCCACTACACCCCAATCCTCCCCTACCAACTTTTCATCCCTCACCACTGCTCACCCCCCTATCTCCACTCCATCATCATTCTCAAATTCTCCCCCCTCCCCCCACCATTCTCACTAAAACCTATACCCACATCCACCATAAAAAAACTACTGCAGAAACTAAAACCATGCTCTAATGCCCCTGATAACATTAATTCTTACTTTCTCAGTATAGCTGCTGAAGCCATTGCCTATCCCATCAGCATTTTAATCAACCATTCCATTCAAGAAAGCTCTGTACCCCAAATCTGGAAAAAGGCTTTTGTTGTTCCATTGCACAAAGGAGGCATCAATAACAATATTACTAATTTCTGTCCCATCGTTATTCTATCTCCTATCTCTAAACTTTTAGAAAAGTGTATTCACCTACAACTCCTACCATACCTCTTAGACAATAACCTACTAACTCCAACACAACATGGTTTCAGACCAAGACACAGTATTATGACTGCCCTACTCTCCTTCCTGGAAGCTGTGAACAAAGCCCGGGACACAGGACACATTGTCTCTACCCTCCTACTAGACCTCTCTAAAGCCTTTGATACTATCTCCCACAATTTATTACTAACTAAACTCTCCAAGCTTAACTTGTCACCCTCTTCTCTGAATTGGTTCACTAGCTACTTATCCAATAGATATCAGGCAGTGAGATGGAAAAAAGCCACCTCCCCTTTCATCAACACCCCAACCGGTGTTCCCCAAGGATCTATACTGGGTCCCCTGCTTGTTAATATATTCATAAACAATTTCCATAACTCTAGCCCTTCAACTAAAATTATCCAATATGCAGATGATTCAACTATAATCTGCTCTGCTACCTCCATCCCCACACTGCTAAAGCTTACTCAAGATGCATTCTCAACCACCTAACAATGGATGAAAACAAATCACCTTGTACTCAATGCCTCCAAAATCAAAGTAATGGTATTCACCCCCTCTAAAGCTACCTTTTTCAGTCCAAGTAATTTCACTATTACTAGTCACAACAATGCACCCTTAGAACTGGTATCTGAGGCCAAATTACTTGGGGTCCAAATTGATAGTCAGCTTAAATTCAATTCCCATCTTCAACTAAATATAAAAAAACCCCACCAAAAACTCGGCATGCTCTACAGACAGAATCGTTATCTTACACCCTCCATCAAACTCACCCTATCTACCACATTTCTCATCCCATCCCTCCTCTATGGAGCCCCACTTCTAACTAACCTACAATCTTCTCTCAAAACACAACTCTCCTCTTGCTATAACAAAATTGTCAAGTTTGCTACCTCCCATAAGTCCACCTCATACCACTGTTCAGCTCTCCACAAACTAAAATGGTTAGAACTACCCAATCACCTCACCTATGTCCAACTGACTCTTGCACACAAACTCATCTTCAATCCCTCCCTCTGCCCATCCCTTTCCTCTACCTTCAAAATGCACCTCCCTGGTAGAATTCTAAGATCTAACAACCAAAACTGAAATGAACTGTATAAACCAATTCGTCCCCATGGAAAAAATATCTTATCCTACAGTCTTGCTCGTCTCTGGAACTCCTTATCCCCATCCATTTGTACCATCACAAATCACTTCTTATTCAAATAATCCCTTCATTCACACCTAATTTCCCAGTGGGAATGCTCCTGCTCCCACCCAACATAATCTCCTCATACTGAGAATTTTCACTTCTCCTCCCCTATTCATAATGAGAATTTCTACTTACTCTCCTAAACTCATAGATCTTGCTCTTGCTCGTATTAGCTTTTTCTGAATACTTAAAGGTACCTTAGTGTAAATATACCCTCTGATGGAAAAGGTTCTCTGTTTCTATATTGAAAGGTTCTATGTCAGCTCATATACCTTTCTCTTGATTGTATTAAGCTACTCATCCTGAATGTATGAAAGATATCTCCAGTGTAACCCACCCTAAGTTGCAAAAGCCTCTCAGTTTCTATATTGTAAATTGTTTTCAGCGATACAAGATTGTAATATTTGTATATGTTTGTACACTAGTCTACTGTATTTCCAGGTCCATAGGAATTGTATAATTGAAACTAAATACCTTATTGTAACCTTGCTAATTGTTTTTGGAGCTTTTCTCCCCAGGACTCTATTGAAATTGGGTTATTTTGGCCCAATGGACTATCCTGGTAAACCAACTGCAAATAAATAAAAATAAATAAAACAGATTACCCGCTGTGGCGACCCCTAACGGGAACAGCCGAAAGAAGATGATGATGAGTGTGTTAAGGCAGCAGGTTGGGAAGAATTATAAAATTGTAGTGGGCCATGATTTTATTCAGTATTTTCAGCTAAAGCATTATGAAATTACTATAGTGTCAGTTATTATTAATATTTTTAGGCACCTTAAAGAGAGGGAAGTTTGCCAACGCTACTGTACCAGAGCCATTATATGACCTTACAAGTTCAGGGTCAGGGAAGTAACTATTTAACCTTGCCTCCTACAGATGATTGTGTTGTATCGTATTACATGATTTACAACTGATTGTGTTGTACTGTATTATTTGATCAACAACCGATTGTGTCGTATCATATTATATAATTCACAACTGATTTTGTTGTATCATATAACATGATTCATAATGGATTGTTTTGTACTGTATTGCATGATTCACAACTGATTGTGTTGTACTGTGTTATATGATCGACAACTGATTGTGTTGTATTATGTTGCATGATGTGAAGGCTGCCAGCCTAGCCAGATAGAATTGTGCAGATAATTCTATCATTTGTAAATATGAATGTTGAACTACAAACTTGTTTTCTTAATTGAAAGAATATACTCTGAAATGTTGAACTTAAAACAATGTAACAACATTGCCCTCTGCTGTAAAGAAAGCTAAGTCAAGCATTTCTTGTCTGTCCTTTGAAATTAAAATTACTTCATGTTTGTCCTTTGAAGTTAAAGATTCTGAGTTATTCTGTCTGGGCTAGCAATGAAGTTAAAGATTCTGAGTTATTCTGTCTGGGCTAGCACATTCTTTCTATTGTTTTAACCAAGAGTTAGATTGCTGGATTTAAATATGCAAATGTATTTTTATTGCTCTGGTTACTGCATAGGTGTAAAATAATGTAAATGCAGTTTCTGTGTGGCCTGGGAACCCAGGGAAGTGTAAGAATGATGTAATGTTTATCAGAACTGCAATTTCAATTTAAATAGAGAGAACAAGAGATAATTAAACATTTTTGTCTTACATTTTTGTCTTGAACATCCAACTCACAGAACTGTCTTGCTCATATGTAAGTTATCTTAGACTTGTGTTTTCTTTTAGAAATAGCTAGGAACTAGAAAGATTAGACTAAGTGTTTTTCTGTGATGTCAGAACTGTACTACTGAATTATTTTAAGCATTTCTCTGTGATCTCTGAACTCTTGACTAGCACTGTGTAGTAAGAAGTATTGTCTTATGTTTTATTATTAATTATTAAACATTTTAAAACCTTTCAACTGTGGCTGTTTTGTGTATAGATAATTTAAGCTTTTTAGACTACTTGTATTCCTTTGGTAAAATTGTACAAAGCCACTCCTATAGCTTTAGCCTTGGGCTATACTACCAATTGGATAATAATATTGCACAGTAATAATTGGACACACTTTTAAGGGCCTTTGAGTAGCTGATAAGTATTAGCTGGGTGGTGGCAGAGATTTCTACTGTATAGTGTGGGTAAAAGGGGCACAGCTGTAGAACCCATGCCAGCCTTCCCCAGAAGTGTCTGTGTGGTTGTATAAACTCTTATCTCAAAGTGTGTGTGTGTGTGTGTGTGTGTGTGTGTGTGTGTGTGTGTGTGTGTGTGTGTGTGTGTGTGTGTGTGTGTGTGTCAGCTACTTGGGCAGGGACATGAAGCACTGGTTGGACAGAGAGGGTGCTGGAGATTTTAGCTTGCCCAGCTGGCTGAGATCTGGACCCTATAGCTGTACCAGTGGGAAGTCTTATTAAAGACCTGGAGAGCAAGAGAGTGACCAGCCCCAGACTGACTGTGATCTCTGTGTGCTCTTAAGGGAAATTGCACTTTACTTTGTTATATTTGTTATCCTTTCTTCCTATATGAGATGCCTCTCTCTGGTGTTAGTGGTGAGGATTGAGGCTCCTTGATTGCTAGGCCAGGGCACAGGCATCACACATGATTCATAACTGATTGTGTTGTACTGTAATATCTGATCAACAACTTATTGTGTTGTACTGTAATATTTGGTCAACAACTGATTGTGTTGTACTGTATTATATGATCAACAACTGATTGTGTTGTACTGTAATATTTGGTCAACAACTCGTGTTGTACTGTATTATATGATCAACAAGTGATTGTGTTGTACTGTATTATGTGATTCTGTGTACATCGGAGGAGGTACTTGTACACTTACGAACTGGGCACACACTCCTGTTCAAGTAGGTGTGGTCTATATATCTGCTAAATACCTACTTTTAAAATTACTTATTAAACAAAACTATTCAGTACTATTTTTAAACAAATATTTGTAAATAAATACATTTTTAACTTTCTATCTGCTTTCTCACCTGAAGCTATACTAATTGAAACAAGCAATTCTGGTATAGGTAAAGCTGATGAAATACGCCTTTCATCATATGTCAATGTATGCCTTACCATTGTAGAATGCACTCTTTCTGTCTTAGGACCTCATATTCAAAATGCCATCCCACATGAACTAAAACCTCTTCTATCTAACCTGTGCTATAAAGGTTATTTAAGCATACGTTAAAACATAGATTCCTCTGTTTCCTAGGCTTATCAGCTATTACCTGATTAACCACTGCTAGGTATTAAGGTTCCAGGAAGTAAGCACCTAACATAACCTTGCCTTACACAGTATGAAAGGTACACTATAAAATTATACAACTGATAAGCATACTGTTTATGACACCACATGACTTTAATCTTTCTGTGTGTTGTGTATTTCTACATACCTTGCGTAGCTTTGTTCCACAGTATTACTGCTGGTTCCAGCTTCTTTTCTTGTTCTGATTTCTTACTCCTAATGTTAATTCACTGTACATATTTTCTTAGAAGTTTAGCTCATTATGTTGGTCAGTTCTAAATGCTTGTAACTTAAATTCCATGTATTAACATTCCTAATCCTGACATGTTCCACTCATACATCTGAAATGATACAATTATTGCTTCATATGTTTGTTCTGTTCCTTGTAAAATTTGTGGTTTTCTAGTAAATCGTTCCAGATTGATGTCATTAAATAATGACACAGATTTGATTGCCTTACTTCATTTCCTTCAGAAAATGTATGCCAAAGCGAAACCTGTTATTCTAGCAGCTTTTTAAGTGTTTAAGAGCAATATTTAAAATCTGTCTTTGATTTTGGGCATTTGCTCCCATTATTTTTTCTTTTTGGATTTATCCCTAATTCTTGAGATAAGAGGTTGAGAGGTATGGTTACAATACCTTATCTGATGCTATGACAATTCTAGTAACTTTATTTCTTCTAAATGATACTGAATTACTCCAAATATTTTTCTCAGGATACTTCTATAAGATTTCAATGTAATAATGCACTTGTGCCAGAGCCATGGGCTCAAGCTTAATGCCAAGAAATGTATAGTTATCCCCTTTGGAAAAAAACATGTACCCATGAACTACCACATAGATGGCAGGACACTAAACATCGAAAGTGTGATGAGAGACTTAGGGACACAAGTGGACAGTGGTCTCACTTTTGATAACCACATCGCCACAACAGTCAGGAAATCATTCTATGTGGCACACCTCATCACTAAGGGTTTTTCATCCAGAAAAAAGGAGGTCATTGTCCCACTGTACTCATCCCTCATTAGACTCATTATAGAGTATAATGCCCCATTTGGTATGTACCTCACAAGACATCTGCAACAGCTGGAAAGGCCACAGAAATACCTCACTAAAAGAATCACAGGCCTAAAGCAGATGTCATATGCTGACCATCTAAAAAAACTTCAGCTATACTCTGTGGCATATCGTCTACTCAGAGGTGATCTCTGCTTAACATACAAGGCCATGTCAAACCCTGACCTGTTGGTCATGCTCCACTTAAAGGAATCCCAATCCCTCAGAGCCACACGCTCCAGGGATCTAAACCTTATCATCACAATGAACAAAACATGCTGGAGGGATAGGTTCCTGACCCAGAGACTCCCCATACTCTGGAACAGACTGCCCATACATGTCAAGCAGAGCACCTCATTGGCCCTCTTCAAAAGGAACCTTGATGATTGGATGGGAGATAGGAAATTCACCCCGGGGATCATGTCAGTCTCCCTGCTAGACAGGGGCCCAGAGAAGTAAATATTGTGGGAAGAAATTTCCAGGGAATTGTTATGGCTATGAACCTATGTATTGTACTTTCTTCTGCTCATTCTTATGAAATGCCTAATTATAACTTAATGCTAGTATGTGACTTTCTTATTCATGTTTTATAATGCCTTGTTCCTGAGCTGATTCTGAAAAACATCCGGTCTGCTCAGCCCACATAGCTGTTTTGCAAATGAAATAAATAATGGAAACACTGCGTAGAAAAATGTGTATCATCTGGTCAGTGTTTTTTTCCATAGGATCTATCATAAGAATTACAAGGCTATGTCCATTTACACCTTGCCAGTACTCACCCTCAGACCAAGCCCCTTCTCTCAAGGAGAGCCAGGCCTGTCAAGCCAGGGGTGAATTTGTGATCCGTCTAATTATCCAGTTCCTGTTTGAAAGAAGATAATGTGCCATACTGCTTAATACATATGGAGTCTATTCCAGAGGTGGAGAAGGTACTATATAATGAACCCATTTCTCCACCTAGTTTTATTAACTGTTGGTGAAGATTTTTATCCCTGGTTCTGGTATTTGTGGGACTGTTTGTTAATGGCGATACAAAAGGTACACGACAGCTGGGTCCCTAACAGCTCAGAAGGTAAGGCATAGATCTCCTCTCAGGAATCTATAAGATACAGAAAATAGAGACAGAGCTTCCAGTCTTTCCTGATAGCTTTGTGATTTCAAGCCTGTGATCTTCTTGGGAACCTCTGGGGTCTTTCTAGTTGTTTGCTATATCTAGTAAGGTACATCCCAAAGGGGTCATTGTATTCATTGACTGGCCTAATTAATGCTCAATATAAGGACAGAATTACCTTTTCCACTAGCATTTACTTGTGGCATTTAGAAAGACTTCCTGAACACTGTTGTTACATGGTGATAAAAAGTAGGGAACTGTCAACCCATATTCCAAGGTCTCTAACAGCATTGTCATTTTGGAAGGGGGATATTGTTCATGCTGTATGTCATGGGGAAGGGGTAGTCTACCAAATGCCACAATATTACATTTTTTAGCATTTAATTTAAGGTCATTATTTCCACACTGGGTATTTACAAGGCCTTGGGTGTCTGAGAGAGACTTAATAATGACTCGTAGTTTACAGTTATTTGCAAACCTTGTTAGCCAGTGGTCTTGGTCCATAGTTTGGGGATCAGAAAAGGAAATGCCAAACAAAAGTAATTCCAGCTCTGAACCTTCTCAGGGCACCATTGGTCACTTGGGTTCTTGTCAGTCCAACGATGGTACTTTTCTCAAGTGCTGTACAATTGACTAGAAAACAGCAAATGAGTTTTGCTGACAGTGGAGTTTTCTCTTTTCTTCACTGTTGTGCAGTCTTGGTGTAGGTATATTTAAAGTGCAGGGGGTATTGGGGGTGTCCACCCACTTGGAGGGTGCAGGGGGTCTTGCCCCCTTGCAAAAAAAAAAAAAAAAAAGCTTATCTCCAGGAATCGGTGAATCTCGTTTTGCTCTTATCACATCAACTATACAGCTGTAACTGGATTGGCGTGTATCTTGGGCATCTTCATACTCTCTGATGATGCTCCTGTTACCCACACCATTTAGGTTCTATCCTTTATCCAGTTTGACATCCATCTTACAATATAAGGCTCTATTTGTATGGTATTTAGCTTACTAATGACAGAGGCATGAGGAATGATGTCAACTGTTTTTGCCAGGTTAAGGTATGTTGTATGGACAGCATGGTTACTGCCAGGCTTGTGTTACTCTATTAAAGAACTTAACCAGATCAATTAGCCAGAATCTACTCTTTACAAAGCCAAACTGCTGTGCATCTAGTGCTATGAGAGTTTTATTGTCATAATTTATCAGGTCAGTTACAATATGTTCCATGGCTTTGCAAATAAGATTCATTAGGTTGATGGACCTATAGTTACCTGGGTCAGAGTGGGCCACCTTTGTGGAGTGGTATCATCACTGCCAAACTTCAAACCTCAGGGACAAAACCAATGGCTATACTTGGGTTAACTAGTTTAAGGAAAGTATCTGGCAGGGCCTGTATATGATACTGCCAGGTATATTATCAAGTCCACTGGAGGAGGTGTTCTTACTCTTAGAGAGTACCTTTATTAGTGATGAAAGGAGGTCTTAGAGTCTCAGAGATAGGTGGGTTATAAGTAGTTGTCCCTGGGACTGAATTTGTTTTCTAGTATGTTTGCAATGCCTACTGGGTCTGAGTATGTGGTGACATTTTGGACAAATTCAGAGCAGTGTTAAGTGTTGTTTCAAAATTTCTTATCATAGCTTCAAAAAGGATTTATAGTTGTCTTTATCATTAACCTAAGGTCATAAGTTGCCTTAGTAGTCCTAATAGTACGTTTCAAGTTTTTGAGGGTCATTAAATGTATTGCACATTTTAAGGAGCTTTTATTTTTCTTTGAAAAATGTATTTATGTTGGTGGACAACCAGGGTGTTTTGTTTTTAAATTTCTCATTGTATTTACATCTGTTTGTGACTATAATTTTTATGCAATAACCTAAGTGGGCATAAACCCCTTTGTAGGTACTTGGTGTGGCCACATCTGGGGTTATGGTGTTATGACTGAACTTTGAAACTTCTTCATAGAATTTGATGAGATTTGTATGTTTGAAATCTTTGAATTCAGAGATATTAACATCTACAGGTTCTGATATTTTAAAGGTGAAGGTTGCATGTTTATGAACTGGTAATAGTGCATAAAGAAGTGATATTCATAAGGACCAGGTTAAGAATATTATTACCTCTGGTGGGTAGGTCAACAATTTGGTCCAGGGAATTTTTTGTTAATTAAATACAATAATTTTTTGATATATCCTACATTTGAGGTTCGAGTGCTCTAGTTTATTGATGAGTAGTTAAAGTCTCCAAGTTGACAGAGTTCTTATTTATGGGGATTTCATCAAAAACATTTAGGAACCATATATGGTTTTCAGAGAATATAATGGGTGTCCTGTAGCAGGCTATAAACTGTTAAATGGTTTCATTTAGTGCGACTTGGAGCTCAGTGAGTTCCATTTGTAGGTCTTTGGGTATTTGTCTAGAGGTGATGTGGGCTATAATAAATATGGAGATGCCATCACAGTTGCCATTGGGCCTGAAGGCATGGTAGGTGTAACACCCAGGTGTGGAAGGAGTGCTTTCAGAACATTTAAACAATTTTTCAGTAATTATACAGAAATGGATGTGCACCAAATGCAAGAGGGCCTCAAGATTGGACATCTTGTTGTCGAGACATCTGGCATTGAGCAGAGCCATATTGATGTGATTATACTGGAATGTCTATCAGATGGGCTTTGCTTAAAAATGCACTATGGGGACAGCAAAAGCTTTACCAGTATGCAAAAGCCTTGGAGCGACAAGTGCAAGCCATTCTAGCAAAACATGTAGGATTGTCAAGCATCTTGTTCCATGCTGACACATACTAGATCCCCTTGAATGACGCCAACTATTTAGCGAATTTTTAAAGCCAATTATCTTTTCTTTGTTATCTTAGCATCATTTTTGGAAAAGGAAGGATTCCTCTCAGGACCTGAGTCTTGCATGCATTTATGACAAGCATGGAGAGATCTGATATGTCTCTTTACGTCTCTGTTAAAGTTCTATACACCAAGTCATTCACCCCCAGATGGACTACAGCCATATTTCTAAGGGCCTCTGAGATATCAGAGATCCAGGCACCTGAAGAACAACTCACTGTGATCTTGTATTTGTCCAGCCTGGTGACAGGAAAATTGGTGAGTCTGACTATGGAATCACCAGTCACCAAAGTATTTTTATTTGTAGAGTGGTGTGACATGATGGATTTGGTGTATTTCAAACATTGGTGACTTTTTGCTTTAAGTGTTTAAGAAGGTGTAGTAGTGATAGATTTCCACTGAGAGCTAGTCTTTATGGGTCTAGGAGGCTTTCACATTATTTTTACCGCCTTAACGTAAGATGTTTTAGAGTGGATCAGTGCAGCTTATCGTAGCTGCTTGCAGTCTGTGCTTTTTTTGTTATAGTGAGGTCTCCATGGTGGTTATATTTTGCATCTGTCACAAACAGAATGATGTACTAGGTAAGAGCTCATTGTATACGAGAATCAGACAGTTGTTACACTGTCTGAGAATGCTAAGTGCTATGCGGCTGCCAACAGAAGGAAGGCAAGCAGGTTGGCCTCCCATTTTAGTTCAAGGATTAGGATAATTTAATTAGTATATCACTAATTTGTTAATTAGTTAAGGCTCACTTAAAGTTGTTTAACAGAGGCACACAGGTTTGCTAGATGGGCTAACTAAGACTTTTAACTTAGCTTTGTGCTATTTGTGATAAAGGTGGTTTTTAACTTAAATTTGCACTTAATATGAAGACTATATGGCATTATGAATATCGACTGTAGACAACTGCCACTGACACCCTGACGTCGTGAAAAAAATGAAAAAAAAAGGGTTTGTGGATGTTTGTACGGATGGATAGTGTCATTACACAGCAGTTATGCTTGCTTGGGCTAACATCACATAGATGTGAACTGTTTTTGTACTGTAAAGGTGCAAAAAGGGGAATGAGAGGTGTGCAGTGTGGCTCACATTGCACAATACACTGTTGGCTAATACTATCTATAGAACAATAGGGAATGCGGGAGTTGGTGGTACAGAGAAAGTTTAGAGATCTAAAAGTCGGCATCTATACAGTGCAGTGTGCCATGTGCTGCACAATGGAGTGCAGTGTGCCATGCACTGCACAATGTAGCACAGTGTGCCATGCACTCCACAGTGTAGCGCAGTGTGCCATGCACTGCACAATGGACAGCATCATCCTAAATTGCCTTATTTATAACACAGAAATAAATCAACAAAAAGCTCAACAGAGCACAGCAACCAATAGCAAGACACTTGGATTTAGCCTCAATAACAAGCAACACATACAATTAGCCTGGAAACGTTCGTCTACTATCAGAAAGAGATAATAAACTAATTAAAGCAAAACAAAAATAATAATGTAACAATAAAAACAGTGCAAGCTATATCAGTACACTCAGTATTAAGCAACTGTGTCCTTCTGCTTCTAGTGCTATTTAAGTACTGTCTGCTGATGGCTCGTCTGTGTACTACATCTCTGCTTCTAGTGCTATTTAAGTACTGTCTGCTGATGGCTCATCTGTGTACTACATCTCTGCTTTTAGTGCTATTTAAATACTGTCTGCTGATGGCTCGTCTGTGTACTACATCTCTGCTTCTAGTGCTATTTAAGTAATGTCTGCTGATGGCTCGTCTGTGTACTACATCTCTGCTTCTAGTGCTATTTAAGTACTGTCTGCTGATGGCTTGTCTGTGTACTACATCTCTGCTTCTAGTGCTATTTAAGTACTGTCTGCTGATGGCTCGTCTGTGTACTACATCTCTGCTTCTAGTGCTATTTACGTACTGTCTGCTGAGGGCTCGTCTGTGTACTACATCTCTGCTTCTAGTGCTATTTACGTACTGTCTGCTGAGGGCTCGTCTGTGTACTACATCTCTGCTTCTAGTGCTATTTACGTACTGTCTGCTGAGGGCTCGTCTGTGTACTACATCTCTACTTCTAGTGCTATTTACGTACTGTCTGCTGAGGGCTCGTCTGTGTACTACATCTCTGCTTCTAGTGCTATTTACGTACTGTCTGCTGAGGGCTCGTCTGTGTACTACATCTCTGCTTCTAGTGCTATTTACGTACTGTCTGCTGAGGGCTCGTCTGTGTACTACATCTCTGCTTCTAGTGCTATTTACGTACTGTCTGCTGAGGGCTCGTCTGTGTACTACATCTCTGCTTCTAGTGCTATTTACGTACTGTCTGCTGAGGGCTCGTCTGTGTACTACATCTCTGCTTCTAGTGCTATTTACGTACTGTCTGCTGAGGGCTCGTCTGTGTACTACATCTTTTGATACTCTTGCTAACATGTATTTTTTACTTAGTGCCCAGGTTGTAATTGAAAAGGTTCATTATGAAGCAGTCCACCAATCAGACTGTCACTCATTACATATATAAAAAAATAAATATTTTCTTCAGTTAAAGACTTATTTTAGCTGCCTTTCTTTTTTCTTTTAGGTAGTATTGGTTTTGTATCTGCCTGTCTGCATTTCCTTACAGTTCTGTTTTGCCTTTTCTCTAACCTTTGATTGCATCAAGATTCAGAATCTCAGTTTTGTTTCCTTCTCTTTTCTTTGCATATTTATTTTGTATAAAGCTTTCGTGAGGCTGTCATTGCATTTTTATGTGCATCTTATTATCTTCAGACTACTTCCCTGCCTGAGTATCCATCCCCATGACCTGCCCTATTTTAACAGACTGAACTTCCCTGAAATCTTGCTCCCTCGGTTTTGACAAAGTCATCTCTGTTGTTAGGCTGATCAGTGAATCACACTACTTGATTACTGTTTGCTTTGAAATGATTGTGCACTTTCGGATCTGAGATCCTATCTCTCTCTCTTGCTTCATTGGGAACGCAAAAGGACCAGACTGTTAATTCCTGGTTAGGCTCTGTTACTAACTGTCTGACACTTGCCCCCTGCATCCCAACAGGAATCATCCCACTCATGGAGGTGGTTGCAGCCAGGGTGCCCTGCTTACAATCTGACATGTTAAGCTTTTCCATTAACAGTACACATTCTTTTCTCTGTCATCTGAAGGGTACCTTCTATCAATCAGTTATAAACAGGACATCATTGGGGAGGATATAAGGAAACATTTCACAAAAATGGTGTTTATGGAGAGGTAGTAGGAACAAAAGCTGTAACACAATTTAAGATTTTGTGAGATATGTGTGTGTAAGGCAATCCTTATGAGGGTGGGGAAAACAAACTGGTGGTAAATTATAATCTTCAGATCAGTCCAAGGGAATGGGCAGTTTAGGCCGGTCTGATCTCCTTGTTTGTCACCAAGTTCTCTTTTTTTCTATAACTATTGAACAAGTAGAAGCCTAATGCTGAACATGTCCTCTGTGGTTGTCACCCGAGATGAGAAGAATGTATTGGTCAGTACTGGTCATTGTCTGTATTTTAAATCATAAAGCTGTCATTTTGTCAGGATGGCTGGAGTGCTGGAAGTAGGGGTGCTCATGTTCAAATGATAGACATGGCAGGAAATCAGACTCCTGTGATGTGACCAGACTAAGTTGTGGTACAGAAAATATTAACTCAGAATTCTGTACTACCACAACATGTTCTAGATTACACATGAAAACATAGTATGATTGCAGAAAAGAGCTGCTTGGCCCAGTTAATCAGCCCATCATCTAGAAGGATACAATGTACTTCTCTGTTAACTCATAACCGAGATCAAAGTACTGCCTCTCAAATTCCTTTTTATCTCTTATAGCTACTTTTGTCTTGATTTTAGAGCTTCCTCAAGAATGTGCCAGCACCCATTCTGTGAAAAAAAAGTATTTTGTCACATTGCCTCCAAATCACTAACACTTTATCTTGAAACTAAATGCTGTTATACTTTCAAGTTATTTTCCCCAAGAACATACACATATTAAATTACATGAATCTATTTTCCTACAGAATGTAATAGAAGTTCTATACCAATATATTTGCTATGTTCTACACTTCTATCATTCTACTACTGTTATGACTCAAAACTGAGTCCTGTCCAAAGTGAGGGATTTCTGCCTTTAATAAGGTGCTATATTTCCATTTTTTATTTGAAAACAAATGATCTCTGGTAATCACAATGCCTTGAGTGCTTTATAACAACTTCTATATGTGCGTGCGTATTCACTGGTGATTTTCGTAATGGTATTGGGACATTTCTGTCATGCACCTGCTGTAGCTTTTGCCATGGTTGATGAGCTCCCCATGTGATTCTGAAAGGAGGTGACTAGCACAGGGTAAGAATAAGCTGCACTCAGATATGAATAGAGTATAAGTTATACATGGTATGTATTTGTATACTAATGTATACTAATGCTGACAACATGGTGGTAAAGGGAAACTAAACACGTCAGCTGAGGTCGTGGTCAAAAATGGCAAAAACTGTTCATGAAAAATAGAACATATGGCATTTTACTAGAAGAAAATTCATCAAAAAAGGTGATATGTTCTCATCCTCAAAGAACAGAAACTCTTGGACTGATTCCTGCATAGACAGGCGAGAAGGGGTTGCTTCTTAAGAAAAATATATTTTTTTCACAAAAGTTCTTTAAAATTGGCCACTGCAATAGGGGCATCTCCTTACTACCAAAGAACAGGAGCCCCAAAACTGATTAAAAGCCAGGGTGTAGAGACACACTTTCATTCATTTTTAAAATGGAGAGATATGCACCACACAAAAAGTACACATTATAACTTTTAAAATGAACTGAATATTGAATAATCTGTTTCTTTGAAAATTCATTTGATGAAGTATCTCTTGATGGGTTTGTAGAAGAATTGGGGATAGACACTGTGAAGCCATTAACAAAATGGCATGAATACTGCCATGTTGCTCTGGTCTGTAAGAAAAGATGCACTGTAGGTTCATATTGATTTTATGTGTGAGGGCAAAGCTTAGATCATACAGCACTCCTATGCAACCTCTTTGGCACACGGACAGGACTCATGCAGCTTTTTAATGAACAGTATGGCTATGGCTACACATCCTGCGGAGGAGCAGACTCTTGGGAGCATTGCACCCTAGGGAGGACCTTTTTCCTTGGATGAGTGTAAAGTGGAACAGATTGCAACACATTAAGTATACTTCCTTGAGTTGCAATTCAGCAGTTGCTGTTTTCTGTTGTGAATCATTCCTGACCAGCACTGAAAATGCTTTTAATGTTTTTGGACTTTTCAACTACTTTTTTCATGGCTGTGTGACCGTTTTTAACGTATTTAGCTTGGGAGTGTGGAGCATGTAAACCTCACATGGAGATAGCTGTTTATTTAATATATTTAAGCACAGGAGTGTGGAGGATGTAGACCCCACATGAGGATACAGGGTCTTGCCCTCTATGCATTTTTTTTTGGCTAAAGCTTTGACCTGCTTACTTCATGTGACGGAATCACTGACCGCATGTGACTTGATGAACTGTAGCAGAACTGGCCTAGTGCAGTAAAGGCTATGCTGTGTCAATCTATGAGATAAATATTTAGGCTTTTCAGTTTGCACTATATGAAACAGTGACTACCCTTGGCTGTCTCATGTAGTGGAGGCTTCCAGTGCAAGGATTTATGCAGCTTTGGTAGCACAAAACTGCCATTGGTGGTATATATTACCAGGACATGTCTGTGACTTCCCAGTCACAGTTATGTCTTTATGTAGATGTGAGCTCCAGCAATGTATGTAGTGTGGTACTGCAAAATGGTTGCCACCAGCTGTCTCAACAAAAGTGCAATAACTTCTTACTTTTAGCCTGCTAAATCTCTTCTTACATGTCCTAGCACTTATTTACCATTCTCACTGCTTTCATACATTGTAGCATACTGTTAGACAATATGATATGAACTTTCCCCAAGTACCTTTCCATGTTTGCTTTTTCCTCATATGTTTCACCATTAGGGGGCAGTGGTTAAAGCACAGTAAAATTCCTGTGCAATAAAGTCACATTTCAAAAGAATGAGCAAAAAACAAAAGAAAAACGCAGCCAAGCTAGATTTTCCACTGTGTGATTCCTTAAAACCTCTTGTATTAGAGGTAACATGGGATATACGCAAATGACCCCTTAAGGATATCAGGTGTTTCAACTATATGGTAGCTCTGAATGTCTATGTAAGGGCATGAAAGTGGCTGCATGGGTGTGTGTGTGTGTGTGTGTGAGTGTGTGTGTGTACTTCTGTCTGTCTGTATAGCTGTGAGTACATTTGTATGGACATGTGCGTATACCTGTAGGGGCAAGAAAGCGACTAAATGGATTTGTGTGTGTGTGTGTGTGTGCTTCTGTCTGTCTGTATCTCTGTGAGTACATTTGTATGGACATGTGCGTATATCTGTAGGGGCAAGAAAGCGACTAAATGGATTTGTGTGTGTGTGTGTGTGTGTGTGTGTGTGTGTGTGTGTGTGTGTGTGTGTGTGTGTATATACGCACGCAGGAGCTTGTTTGAATATGGCAAAACCATGTGTGTTTGTGTGTGCATATGTATGTATGTGTGTGTGTGTGTGTGTGTGTGTGTGTGTGTGTGTGTGTGTGTGTGTGTGTGTGTGTGTGTGTGTGTGTGTGTGCATGTGTATCTGCATGTGTGCACGTTAAGAGGTGCCTGTGGTACTGGAATGTGTGGGACGGTAGGGAGAACACTAACACAGTCAGGTCTGTTAACACAGTGTTCATCTGTGCAGCTTTACCTTGTCTCTAAAGTGGAGTTTCTTGCCATCGAGCTAATTGACTGATCCACATTAGCTGTTTATCACTGGTTGCAAGAATTTTTCTGAATTCCAAGGATTGTGCGATGGCCACCGACCATGCTGTGCTCATTTGGTACTAACGTAACATTTTGCACTGATCCATACATGCTTGTGATTTGTAGTTTGAGGAATGCTGACCTTTGATATTCGAATATGTATAATATCTGTTTAGAAATATCCCTAGTGACATATCACAAAATATAACAAATGTAGAGTAAGTTATTAATACTTATCTATTGTCCTGTCTACAAACAATAGACCATCCTGTCACCTCATCTGGTAGTGTAACGATGTGTACCAGTGAGATCAGAATTACTTATTATTTATTTATTGACATTTAAAGATCTGGGTTTGAATCTTACAAACACTACTTGTATACAAACTATGTGACCCTGAGAAATCACATAACAAGCAAGTACTCCTGGGACACACTTGAAAAAAGGTAGATGTTTCTTGTGAAACCAAATCAGTTATTAAAATAATACAGTTGAAAAGCCAAAAGAATTATGCTTCATATGGATAAAATCATAGTTAAAATCATGCTTTATGTAGATAAAAGTCAATCAAAAATCAAAAGTGAAAAATATAGGTGAGTTTCAACAAGCCATATATTTTAATACTGGTAAAGGGAATTAAGTAAATGCTTGTAAAAAACTAAGATAAGAAGTATGCGCCTTGAAAATAGTTTGATGTTGCAAGAAATATCTGTAGGTAAGTAAAAATAACAGCATAGCACCATTCCCTTTCAGTGGCTGCATTATTAGATTAGTCTAGTCAGATTCTGAGTTTGTTAAGAACTGCTTACAGATCACCTGATATCACCTGACCTTACTTTCTTCAGCTGTCCTTCTGAGCAGAACAGAGCAAGGTAACTAGTTACTGCCAGTTCCTGACAACAAGATGAGTTAAATGCTTACTTTTCCATTTTCTTTAGCACTGGGAAAAAATAGGGCAATAGGGACGATAATGTGTCATCATTAACTGGATACTCTCAGGAGTGCCTAAGAGGTGAGGAGATGAAGTGTAAGATCTGGGAAACTTGGCAAGATGTGGGGGTTGGGGAGGTTATGAGCTGTGATAAATGGTTCTGGTACAGTTAATACTATACTAGAGAAGTCACAGGTTGTTATAAGCTCTAAAGATTAAACCTGAATTACATACTTGAAATATCTGAAGTAAATGCTGTGAACATGTGTTCCCCTTGGGACTTTGGAGGCAATCTTTTGCTACTTCCAGAAATAAAAAAAACAAGAGATTAGTATGATAGTAAGCCAGATAAAACTTGTTTTCACCAGCTGTGACAAAACTAATTTACATTTTTAAAGCACCTTTGTCACTTTTTGCCAGTGAAAACTGCAGTATAGCTCTTTTGTTGCAACAGAAAACAAGAGCTTCTCTTATTGTATATATCTAGAGGTGAAAGATAACAGCTAAAAGTTTTTCTACACTTTTTTATGACTTTCAGCAGTTCTCTTATACTGCCTTTCTTTCTAGAGTTAAGCTGTTTTATTTTCATAGAGACCCTAGCACTAACAAGTAATTGAAATTAACCATACCACCATGTCTTTACAGTCATCTTCTTTCAGCTTTTCCCAGTTAGGGGTCACCACAGTGGATCACCTTGTCCGCTCATGATTGGCAGTGGAGTTTTACGGTGTCGAGTTGCCAGCCCGGTGCCCAACCTTCAACAGAAGGCACACACACACACACACACACACACACACACACACACACACACACACACACACACACACACACACACACACACACACACGCCTAGGGCCAATTTATAGTGTCCAGTCGACCTACAGCATGTCTTTGGGATGTGGAAGGAAACGCGACCACAGGGAGGACATGCAGATTTCACACAGAAGGCACCCCAGCTGAGGATCGAACTGGAGAACCTCTTGCTGTGAGGCGGCAACACTAACTGCTGCACCACTGCAGCCACCCACCACCATGTCTTTACAGTAAAAAAAAAAAAAAAGCGTTCTGTTCTACTGGAGAATGAAGTGGGTGGAAAAGGGTGGTTAGCAGACAGAAAAATGGGAATATAATTGGAGTACCCAGGCGCCATTCTACTAAATCGAGAGCTCCTCCAGGTTTTGATGTACTACACTTCCTTTAGATAATACAGACACCGAAAGTTAGATGGAAATCATTGCTTCTTGTGAAATAAACAAGAGCACTGAGCTAAACCAGCTAATTCTAGCAACAAGCTAATTCTGAATCCTAAAAAAAAAAAACTAAATTTTTCTACCCCAAAACCTAAACCACCTTAAATCCACTTTTGCTATCTATTCCCTAAATAACACACCTATTGTAGTTGAACCCAACACTAAACTTTTAGGGGGTCATAACTGATTCTTCTTCTTCCGGCTTTTTTCCCGGTTAGGGGTCACCACAGCGGATCACCTTGTCCGCACATTGAATGGCAGTGGAGTTTTACGGTGTCGAGTTGCCAGCCCGGCGCCCAACCTTCCACAGAAGGCACACTCACACGCACACCTAGGGCCAATTTAGAGTGTCCAATCCACCTGCAGCATGTCTTTGGGATGTGGGAGGAAACCGGAGCACCCGGAGGAAACCCACGCGACCACAGGGAGGACATGCAGACTCCGCACAGAAGGCACCCCAGCCGAGGATCGAACCGGAGAACCTCTTGCTGTGAGGCAGCAATGCTAACCACTGCACCACCGTGGCCGCCCAGGGGGTCATAACTGATTACCAACTGAAATTTGATTTGCATGTTAATAAGTGTATTAAGAAAACTCATCAAAAACCTGGCCTCTTATACAGAAATAAAAAGTTCTTAACTAACAAACCTAAAGTCTCTCTCTCTGTCATGCCTTTCTATTACCAAGCCTATTGTATAGCTCTCAAATCCTCACCAACTTCCAAACGTCTCTCCTAGCAAAATTAGAAAATACCTATAACAAAGTGGCCATAGCTGCAAACCAGAAATATAGATCTCATCACTATCTCTTATTAAAATACCTAAACTGACTAGAATTACCCCACCAGCTTCTCATCTCGCAGCTTCAAATTATCCACTCCCTCTTGTACCATCTTTCTGTTACAACCTATCTCCTCTAATCTCCTTCTACAGTCCTTCTAGGACTCTCAGTAGCTCAGACCAAGACTTACTACAAATCTATAAATCCAAGAGAAGAACTGGTCAAAATCTCTACAGCTACTACCCTACCATTTCTTGGAAAAAACTCCCATTGGAAATTAGATCACTCAACAAACTCAAAGAATTTAAATCAGCCACCAATGAACACCTAAAAAGTTGCCGGTCATGCAGCTGTACTCACCTTCCTTAAAATGTCTTCCTTTCCTATGTAGCTTACTGTCTGCCTTCATTGGTTTTACTGCTATGTGTCAGCTCTGTTAGCCATCCTATCTAGGTGTTTACCTGGCACTCAGTCCTAAAAATATCTCTACTTGTATACTACCTATATTATCTTCACTAACTGTTAACTACCTAGGCTGTACTTAGAAACTTTGCATATTGTTTCTGCACATATCTTAGGTTAAAATGACAAGTTAAACTCTCTAAATAATCTTTATGCTTTTACTGTTCCAAATGGAAAATGTTAATATTTTTGTTTTTAATACTATTATCATTTACAATTTTTATTGTAAATTTGTGCAGCTTTTCTCCCTGGGCCTCCGCTGAAAAAGGGCTGTCAGCTCAATCAGACAAACCCGGTCAACAAATGTAAAATAAATAAATAAAATAAATAAATAAAATGGTAGTTTTCTCTGAATTCACCAAAGAATAAATGGCAGATGTTTGAATCCAATGCTAAATATCAAATATTGCATTTTTCTCTGAGTAATGATGACCTCAAAGGTAATAAAGCAGAAGGGGTGCACAGTGCATCCCCCAAGCATACCTCTCAACCTCTTACATTAAGAAATCTGGACAAAGTCATAAACAAGTGGTACAAATGGTTTACCTTTACATGTGTGTAATTCACATGTGTGAAATCCAAAAGTCTGAAAGGACTTTTTCAAGTTCTCAGAAGGCGGAAAACAAAATGCATTGAATGTGCAATGAGCGAATGCACAGTAACATTTGCTCATTGCAGATCTGGCATTTTTGATGCGATGTGCACTATAGTGGGGATCGGGAAGTGGACCCTTTCCCCACTGTAGTGCGACCTTGGCGTTAGAATACTAAAGTAGGGGGGGTGTGGGGGGTGCAGGGGGGCTTGCCGCCCTGCATTACCATATGTCTTTCAAACTGAAGTTCAAAAATCAGCTAATCTGGTTTTTGATTTGCTGATTTTCGAACTTCGGTGCAGATCGCACTGTTGATTTCTGTCATTCCGGTTTGCACAAAGGGCCGTTTGGTAGGTTGATTTTCAACCTTTCAAAGGTAAACTGGTACAAATATGGACAATTTTGAAATATTGCTCTTACAAACTTAGAAAGTTGCATTAATTTTCTGAAGGGTATAAAGTCTAAAACTCAAATTTCTGTTATTATTTTTTAACTTCAGCCTTCAATGATTTGCCACTAATGTGCTAGAAAGCCACAATTTTATGAAAAACGGACCAAAAATATAAGGCAAAAATCTGGACATTCTGTGAAAATCTGTACATTTGAGAGGTATGCCCCCCCCCCCCCCATGTGTGAGCTGTCGCCGCTTATCCTTTACATGAAACACTCCATTCAGAGGAATGATCATTTGTGACCTTTTGTTCATAATTTTGTGGCTTAAAGATGGAATGTTTGCTAGTTTTGGGAAACCCATCACTGATACACTTGTGTAGGTATGGCCTGTACACTCTTAATGTTATCTTCTCAGCCCTCATGTCCAGTACTGGATCTCTAGTGCAGCACATGGTAGTGCTGTCCTCCTGAAGTGCATCCTTCAGATGAGATAGTAAACCAGTGTCACAGGTGTGTGAGCTGATGGCAGCTCCAATGGATGGGAAAATCTGATGGCACTTATTAAAAAAGAGTAGGGATAACGTTATTAAAACACCTCATAAAATCAATACTTTGCATAAAAGAGAAGAGTAATCCCCCCATTGTCCTGGCCAAATTACTCCTAGTTTGTATAAATGCCACCTAGGACTTCCCCTGAAAACAGGCCTATTTGAACTAATCTGCTCAACAAAAGCAAATAATCAAAAATTACACTGCTTATAAAATGCAGTCTTCCTCCGACTCTTTACATTGTGCAGACTTAGTTGTTCAACAGATAGCATACTTACTTTTGGCAGAGAAGGTGGATTCTATTCCACACCAGGTAGTTGACTCCAGTGCCGACACTACAGTGCAAGGTGGTGTTGGTGGTGGTAGGTGGGCTGGAGCATGGAGTATGCCATCCTTAAGGTGAGATTGAGGCTCCATCTGTCTAAGTTGGTGGTAGCTTAGGAAGGTGAAAAAGATCCCATGGTACCTACTAAAAAGAGTAGGGGAAATTCTCTAAAGTACTGGCAAAATTTCCTCTGCTCTGTATGAATACCGCTCACGTCTTCCCTGAAAAGAGGCCATTGACCTATTTGGACTAATCTGCTCCACAAAGTGTAATAAAATTATGCAAATTACAATGCAGACGATTATAATGCACATAAATAGGAGTATCATAAATATGTAACAGAATGTATTAGTTGTCAAATGGGTAACTGAGCTAATCCTTTTCAGATCCTTTTCAGCCATAACTCAAGCCACAAGGACATGATTAACCACCATATACATGAACAGTTTAGAGAGGGTACTCAATCAGCATGTTTTTGAGATTAAACCAGAACACCTAAAGATAACAACAACAAAAACAGAGGGAAAATTCTGTCTCAAAACAGGCAATGAACAGAGATAAGGACTGAACCACAGGCCCTTCAGCTGTGATTTAGAAAGACTAGGCAATGTGCTTATGTAAATAACTAGATAAATCAGTAAACTGACTTATGTAATGAAGATTCCAGTATTCATTCTCTGAAGAAGAGATGATCCTGCTAAAATATGCTTGATAAATATATGTGTTTGTTAGTTTGTTTATTTACCAAAAACACAACCAAAATTAGCAAACAAATAAACAAATCCTCCTCTGGAATATTCACTTTCTCAGCTCCTGTCTAGACATGTACCAGTTGCTTTGGTCCTAAATCCTGTCCACCCTCTCCACCCTCAATAACCTTTCAGCTGGGCACACTGATTCTATCTCAGATCTTCTAGATGATGTAAGATGAGACTTGGGTATTCCATAAGAACTGTATATATATAGATATATATCTCTATCTCTAATATCTATCTATCTATATATATATATATATATATATATATATATATATATATATATATATATATATATATATATATATTTATATGCATCTATACATCTATCTATATTTATTTATTTGTTTCATTTGTTAACCAGGCAGTGTCCAGCTGGGCCAGAGGCCCGTTTTCAGTGGAGACCCAGGGAGAAAAGCTCCAAAGCAAATTACAATCAAAGTTACTTATTACATTATAAGTTACTTATGAACATATGCAAGTTACAATAATTATTATATGATATACAAAGGAATACAAATTTTAACTTTTTACAGTAGTGTGAAAATTGTTCAGTAATTATAGATAATTGTCAAACATAGCAAGCAAATATCAGCAAAATATTTATCACTTATAGACAATTGTCAAATATATCAAGCAATATTAGTTCACCATACTTCATTCTTTTCTTTATTTTTTGTGGAGAATGATTCAGTAGAGCCAGAAGATATTGAGAAAAGAAGGTAGCAGGAGGATACACATGTTTAGCCTGGGTTAGTACAGGAGCAGATCGTATATTTAGAGAAATGTTCTTTTAGGGTCTGTTTAAAAGTTAGTGGGCAGGATTCACGAAGGTTTGCACAGAGTGTAAGAGACGTGCAACACTCCATGCAAGCCTCGCGATCCAGGAACAGCCCTAAGCTCCGTGTAAGAGACCAGCTAAAACGTCTCTTACACGGACTGGGCGTGGACATGCTAAATACCACACTTGCATCCGAAAGGTATGCAAATGAGGTATATTAGCAATCCACGAAGCAGAAACCAGTCCGTGTAGGAGATGTTTTAGCTGCAGAAATGTACTCAGTTGACAACTGAGTACATTTCTACAAATTCCACAATGGAGCCATGTCAGCTACAAAAAAAGGTTGCATATGACTCAGGCAGCATGCCAATGGCCAAATATGTGGCCTTTGGCAATACAACCCGATGCCAAAATAATAAAATTATAATTTTTTTTTCGGCGATCAAACCCAGCGCAGCCCCACGCAAACGGGCTGCGCTGTATAAAAACATAAAAAGGAAGGTTATAAACCCACAAATGTGGGTTTAATGTAATACATGGAATGACAATGCAGGGACCAGCAGACCAAAAACAACATGGCCACCGTGTAGTGGTTGCTAAGGGGGGAAGCTGAGTCTAAGACATGTAACTAAGCATTAGTAGGCAATCTCGTGTAAATGAGGGTTCGGACACTGAATCTCACACTCACATAGCAAATGAGCACAGTCTGAGTAGTGTAAGAGATACATAAGGGGGAGGAATAGAGTAGGAGATAGGTGACATCACAGGGGGGAATGGTAGAAAGAAATGCAGTTCATTGGAGGCCAGTGTAACATGACAGATGACAGGCACAGATCATGGAAAGAGGTGTGCCACTAGATAAGTCATGGAAAGTCAAGAAATGGAAGGTGTACACTGTTACTTACACCAAAGTTTCTTGCTGGGCGTGCATGCGCAGGTGTGCACACCATGAAGCGCGAGTAGGACAGTGTGTGCGTGTGTAAGGCAGTCTGAGGATGTGGGAGCATGTTGGGAGATGTTTAACACTGTTTGGACGGGTGTGCGTGCGTGTAGGGCGGGCTGAGTGTGTTGGAGGCTGTTGGCAGACGTGTAACAGTGTTTGCACGGGTGTACGCGCGTTTTAACACGAATAAGTAGATTCTGAACCGTGTAAGCACGTGTGCGTGTGTGTAAGCCACTGTGAGCGTGTTTCTGATGGTATGCACGTTGCTCCCCCCAGAGGAAACAGAGAGGAAAAAGGAAGCAACAGAATTAATAGGAAGCTAGCAGGGATAACTGCTGAAGCTAGCAGGTGAAAACAATTAGAAGCAGGCAATTACACAGGCAGAATAGTAGCCCAGCCCAGCACTTAAAACTCTGCAAACAGTAGTGCAGGATGTTTCCCTTAAGAGACACTGCAAGACAGGAGTAAGCTAATAGAAGTGAAAACTGAAAAAGCTGAACTCAGAGCAGAAATGTTAGGGGCTGCCATAGCTGTCATAATGAGACATAGGCGACTTGATGAGGGTGGTGACAATGCAGATGGTGCCAGACAACCCACAGTGAGGAGACGGAGAAGAGTGTACAGCCCCAGGGTCACCTACCATGGGTTACATGAGCTGGAGATAGTAGAGCGCTATAGAGTGGACAGAGAGCTCCTGCAGCAAATTGTTGAGCTGTGCAGGCCACGCCTCACACACAGAACCAACAGAGGGGAACCCATCCCAGTGGAAACCAAGGTATGTGTTGGCCTAAGAATACTAGCAACAGGTAGCTTCCAGAGACCAACTGGTGATATGATGGGGATATCACAGGCATCAGCCTCCAGGGTACTGCACCAGTTCCTGGATGCCATGTCAGCACATGTCGGTGATCATGTATATTTCCCCAATGCACGTGAGGTATTGGCCAGCAATATGCGTCTCTTCCAGCAAATAGCGGAATACCCTGAGGTACTGGGCGCAATAGACTGCATGCACATACTCATCAAAGCTCCAGTCGGTGAGCGGGGTAGGGCCTACATTAACCACAAGGGCTTCCTCTCCATCAACTGCCAGGTCATGTGTGATGCCCAGGGCATAATAATGAATGTGTGTGCTGGCTGCCCTGGGAGTTATCACGATTGCCACATCTGGCATTTGATGCAGCTGTACCAGACATTTGCCATTGGGGACATCCCACATGGACACCTAGTGGGGGATGCAGGTTATGCACTGGAGCCGTGGCTGATGACACCCATCAGAAACGCACACACACCTGAACAGGAACGCCATAATGAGGCACATGCACAAACACGTAATGTAATAGAGCGTGTGTTTGGGCTGCTCAAGTCACTGTTCCGGTGTCTGGACACATCTGGTGGAGCCTTGCAGTACACACCAACTACATGTACCCAAATTGTCATGGTATGTGCTATGCTACATAATATGATCTTGTGAAAACAGCTGCAGCAGGACCAGCATAGGGCCGGGCCAAACAGCCCCCCACCATTGCCAAGGCCATCACAGGCAGAATGTGACTTGGAGGAGGAACAACCTGAGCCTTCCCCGGTAGGCAGAAGGAGGCGTGCCCAGTATGCCCTGGCCTTGGCAGAGAGGCAACGCATAGCACATACACTGGCTCAGTAGGAACCCTGGGAATGATACCCCCTCTGACTCACTCAAATAATAACATGGATGCCTAAAATGACATGACCTGCTCACAAACATGTACAGGGAAGTGTAATATGCACATCCGACAGAGGCAGCCCTGCAGCACCACCTGAGGCATGAATGCTATGTGTTAAGTAATGTAACACCATGTACTATATGCACACCTGAGCATCCTGACTAACATCCACCCTCACCAAGCATGAAGCCACAAAATGACGATGGGATGATCAAGTGCAATAACTGGCTGAAGTAATGCAGTCAGTCAAAGGGGAGCCAATGTGTTTCAGGCTGGGAAGATATGCGGAGCTTGACATGATGCACCACCTGCTAGGGGTGGCGTGCACCTATCATGCCATGCCCCATGGATACCGGCAAAGGCTGTCAGTACCCACAGCATGCCCTGAATAGGTAAGTCTCCAAACACAAACCCACCTTCATAGGTTCTACAAGGGATAGGAACCTAGATGTAATGCTACCCAATGACAGATGTATAAACAGCAAGATGTGTGCAGTGTAAACGCACACAGTATGGAGAATGTAGATACCAGTCCTGTAATAGAGAACTCGGCAAGGCTCACATAGGCACCCTAACACTACCAGGTCACACCTCATACTGTGCTGTACAGCCGCAAAACATGGAACAAGCTACAAAAGGAGGGTGACTAGCAAGAAATGGCAAGGATAACCACACCCCCATGTTGGTACCACAACAAGAAGCAGCATGGAATAGCCATGGTCAAATACCAATGGCTAAAACTGCCTCGCAGTATATAGCCTGCTGCAGACTACTGTCCTAATACCAGGAACAGCACCTGGCCTATGTCGGAATACATGAATATATCAAGCACCCCAAACCACATTATATTGCTTGACTGAAAATACACAGACATACACCGCTAGCATTGTACTAGCACCAACACAGTAGGAGAAAATTACCCAGATTCCATAAACCAAAATGCCCAGGAACAATGTACTACTCCCGCAAGAGGGGTAAGCATACTGGATGTGATAATCAGCAACATGTGTACTGGATGGCAAGATGAGAAGTGTACCCCTCACTGGTAAGACCAGACCATAGAGTAATCACACTGGATATACACATCCTGACCCCAGTCCCTGGCCAGAATACCACAGTGAAAAACATGTGTAAAGTATAGGTTGCAGCCCTCAAAACCGATGTTGAATCCACAAAAGGCCCTGTGCAAGTGCAGAATATGGGACACACCACAGAACATGTTATACAGGCATTCCATGAACACAGCCAGGAATGCTTGGAGTATGCAATCACAAATAACAACAACACACAATGCCATACACGCAGGCAACTGGCATGCTGGCCTCCAGCCATTACCAAACCATGCAAGAGAATGAGGACGCTACCACATGATAGAGCAAACATAAAAAGGGAAGTAATCACTGACCAGTAGTATGGCAACAACATATGTCCACACATACAATCCACTAAGTCCAGCCACAACAAGTATAATCTGTGAATCCAGAGGCAATGTGATGCCAGTACCAAGTACACAGACAACCACAACACCCCCCAATAAATACAAATATATGTGATAGATGCATCCATGTATCCAAACCAGTGGTTGAGCTCCAACAACTCAGTACTGTCAACACTAGTCAGGAGGAGAAGGTAACCACATACACCACAAACCTAGTCCCACATAGACCTACCACAACTGTAAACCAAACACATAAACACAGACAAATATTCCCGGAGGCCTTAATTACAAACACACCACACCAACAGATGCCTCCAAAGTAGATCACAAGCAACCACAACTTTCAAACATAGCACATGCAATGAATAGTACGCAAAGCTGGTGTGCCAAACAGTCACAGGCCAGAAGGAGAAACAACATGCCTGATACAGTCGTAATAGGTGTCTGTATAGGCAGACACACAGCTGTCCCACTCACCAGACTGAACAAGGGAAAGGGTAGCGTAAGCTGCTTGTAGGCTGCCACAAAATGCCACATAACACAAGTACGCAGGTCACCCCAAAGCAAGCAGAAATATGATGCACTCAATGTCCATGCTGGTGTGAATTACCTGAGATGTACTTCCCTGGTCAACATCAAAAGAGACATGGATGGTCCCTCTGAGTATGTACCCCAGGGCGGGATGACACTGGCTGTGTGCAGCATTCAACCCTCACCAAGAATGATGCCACAGTACAAACACAGAATGCTCATGTTTAACAGCTGGCACAGTTACAGCTGTCAGTCCAAGAGGGTCTAATGTGTGTCTGCTTGAGATGTCAAGCATGACAAGCCATGCTGCTGTCACAGGGATGGCTGTAGCTGTTACCCGTGTGCGTCTGGATACTGGATAAGGCCTTTGCCGCCTCCATAGAGCCGTATGTAGGCAAGGCCAAAAAGACTACCCACCATCCTAGAAAACATAAGTGGTAGGAAACATAAGGGTAATGCTGACCAATGCCAGATGTGTAAACTGCAATATGCATGCCCCTGAGGCACTTCCCATTATGGAGAACATTGATGTCTGTCCAGTGACAGAAGCCTGCTGCAAGCCTAGTGATAGCACACCAGCACTACTAGGTTATACCACATATCATGTGTTATGGCCCCAACACCTGCACCAAAACATCAAAGGAGGGGGAGTATCCATATGCAGCACAGACACCCATATTGCCATGTAACTGACAATGCACAAAGCAGTGGACACCACCCATGTGCACATAACTGTAGTCAAAACTGCTGTACAGCCTGTAGCATGCGACAGACCACACTCCCACACACAAGAACTCCACCCAGACATCCGAAGACACTGGACAGTATGAATGTCCCACCAAATACCAGACAAGGTACACACAAAGTACCACCTAGGTGTCAAACCATTATGTATGCAAGGAGTAATCAGGGACCTAGGGACACAGGTCGACATTAATCTGTCATGTGACACCCACAATGCCAATGTGGCTATGAAGACTTTTGATACTGGACACCATATCATGAAAGGATTCACATCAACATCAACAGAGGTCACTGTGCCGCTGTACTGTTCCCTTATCAGACCCATAATCTAGTACAATGACTCATATGGGATGTACCGTACGTGACACCTGCAGCGGTTCGGAAGACCTCATAGTTACCCCACCAACAGGATAAAGGGTGTGAAATATATGTCATATGCTGCCTGGCTGTAGACACCCCAGCTGACTGCAGTCACACACTGCCTACACAGAGGCATTGTATGTCTGTTGTACAAGGCCATGTCCAACACAGGAGTAATGGACATGCTACACCACATGAAATCAAAGCCATTAGAGCTGTGAGAGTCACAAATGTCAACCTCAACACATAATGAAATAAGATGTGCTGGAGGGACAGATACATAACCCATAGGCTCCCCACACCCAGAAACAGGATCCCAATCCATGGTAGGCAGAGCCCCTCACTGACACCCCTCAACAGGAATATTGCCAAGTGGATGGATGACTGTACATGTATACTGGGGGTCCCCACTGTGTCACGACCAGACAGAGGCACAGTGAAGAACCTCATAAATGGCCATAATGTAACATAGCAAGGGGTGGCAAAAGACACACACACTCTAGCTAGGCTTACTAATGACCTAGGGTGTCTAGCCTACTATGAACTCATGAACCTATGAAGATACAAAACGTACAGGACACTAAGGATAATCACAAGGCTTACCCAACTGATGGTAGGAACCATGTTGGGCATCCACAGATATGCTCCGAATCACACAGATATTACAAACAACATACCAAACACAAACACATATTGCTAACATACAACCTGTCAGGTGTAGTGCAAACACCCCCCCCGAGTGCAAAATACCTATCCCAGCAGATGGTCCCCTGACATTGCAGATGCTGAGGTAACAGCCATCATCTGCAAAGCAGAACACACAGCAGCAAAGGTATGTGATGGTGTCCTGTGCTGAGGCCAACATGGACCCCAAGAATAATGGAATGCCAAATCACACTACTGCCCAATGTCAGCCTTACCACAGGATATGTACCCAAAGAGCAGTGTACAACAACAGTGGTCCATCACAACAAAGGTGTTGCCTGTATGGATACTCCAAACTACCACCCCAGGATCCTGACAAGCTTGTTCTGCACAGCTATGGAAAGGATCAGTATGTACCGCAGACAGAAGGCTATTGTGGACCTACTGATACTGGACCCTACACACTGTGGCTGTTGTAACTGCAGAACTGGCCCCTAAACATGTCTGACTCATTTGAAGCAGTCATTAAGGTCATTGATGAGGGCTATGTGGTCCACACAGCGTAGCTGGACCGTGCACATGCTTCTAGACAATACCGTATGAGTTCAGTATGGATATGTTCACCAGCTTAAATATACACCCCTATGTCAGTAGAGGGGTTGCAAAGCAGACCAAGGATAGAACTGACATGGTCAGACATGCCGCATCCATGTCAGACTACAAAGCGGATATGAGTGGCATCCCACAAGGCCTGGTCTTGGCCCCCCCCGTTCTGTATACATGTCCCATAGGTATAGGCCAACATGGAAGGACTGTGACTGAGCATGTATGCAGAGGAGTACAAACAGCCCACCATATCCGACCCCCAGCTGACACAAGCAACCCACAAAAGGGCCACCTACAAACAGACAACTGTAGCCATAGCCATATCAGCAAGCTAATTGCAGAACTGTGTATAGACAACCACCGTGGATATACAGTAAGTGCCCACAAATTACCACACAGGTGTTAACCCATGAGGTACCTAACATGTAATGTGAGACCTGGGTACAAAAGGTGATAAATATCCTGCACTGGACAAACATGTGGCTGTAGTGTTCGCAGAAGCATGTACCATATACCCACCCAAACATGAAGGTTGGCAGATGTAGATAAGGGGATGTCACTGTGGCTCTGCAGCCATCCTCCATCAGTGTCACAACTGACTACAATAGCCCCTGTGGGATATACCGCAGCAGACACCTCCATCAACTGTAAAGTCCACAACAGTACCCCACCAGGGGTAGCAAAGAGCATGAATAGATGCCATGTGTTGCCTGAGTAAACAAACTGCAGCCCCACACACCGCCATCCATCTCAGCTACAGGAAAGCTGTGCCTGATGTATGAGGCCATGTCCAACCTGGAATGAATGAACATGTTGCACCTTGTACAATCTGAATGGCAGTGAGCTATGCACATGAGAGACCTGAACCCCAGCACTGACATACATAGGACAAGCTGTACAGAATGATCCATAACACAGAAGGCACCCCCGCAGTTCAGTAAACACCTGGTACAAGTCAGCCAGAGAGCCACATATCGACACCCCTCAAGAGGCATCCTGATGAGTGTATGGGAGATTGTAGGCTACCCTGGGTATCACTGTTATGTCGGAGGTAGATGGAGGCACAGTATACTAACCATGACATATGTAATGGCAAACTCCAGTTACAATGTGTGTCGAAGGACAAACACACCCTGTGACTAGCATCAGAAATGGCCTAGGGAACATTGCTAGTGTTTGCCAATGTCCACCCATGTTGCGGAATACACTAGCAATGTTGGACGAGCCTGGTGTAGGTAGTCCATATCTGAACATATTGCAACATGGTCATATGTGAACAACTGGCCCCTACACAGTCTGTTGTGCTCACTATGAAGATGTCAAGCAGTCATAGGACTAAAGCCCGGGATACTGTCCACCACAGTGAAAGTACCGAACCAGTACACTATACGGTACTACAGTGTTAGGTCATTATGAAAGTATGTTGAGAACTGTCTGCAAAGTATCCCATGCAATCCCTGCAGGCACAGTATAATCCCTGTTGTGGCAGACACGAAGCAGTTGGCCAGTTAGTACACAACATGACACCCAACACACAATCATAAACGTGCGATATTGTCGAAGTTCACACACACCCAAATATGTGGTGGACTTCAGAGTGCAACATATGGAAAGCTCACTCTGGGCATGCTCGCACACTTTGATAAATGAGGCATATGTCAGACAACATGCCATGGAAAGGATGAACTGGGCATGCTCACACACTTAGGCCATATCTCCGTTTAGCAGTGAGGCACACATATCTGGTATTTGTACGTGTCAGTCCAGGAACCAACCACAACACAGCAATCAGCCCAGGTGCACACAGTAAATGACCACAGAGACATAAGTGATATAGTGGATCGCCATATGCAAACATCTTCCACAGATACACAAGTTGGTCATAGGAACAGGGAATGCTATGGCAATAAAGACCTGCAAACAGTAGAACAGCACAACAAATATTGTGCATCCGACAATTGAACATATGGGTGTAGAGGTCAATACTAGGCTTCTTGCCCCAGGGAATGACAGCTCAGCCAGAGTGTGCTTGGCATCTGCATCCCTAGGATAGTAGGCTACTGTGCCACTGTAAAGTAGGTCACAGAAGGCAACATGTGAGGCTAGTGAGCTGTGCCTCTATCAAGCAGGGGCACCTTGGAGGTCTCAGGGATTGAATGTGCTAAGCCACAGCCATGTTGTCGGTGTGTGCTGTGAGAGGGTTGCTGAGGATCTCTGACAGTAGGTGTCCGTCAATAACAGACTGAGGGGAGCCCTATCTACATACTCTGGACGATTCCACTGTCAACACTGTGTTGTAATGAGTATGTGTGAATGAAGTGCCGTGCCGGAACTGTCCACAGATGTCCTCCTCTGTGGGCTACAGCTCTGCAATGTATTAGGTCACTCTGTCTGTTGAACGGCACATATATGGCTGGTGTACAGCTGACAGGTGTCTTGTTGTGGAGCAGTCATGGGTATATGTGGGATAGCATGACCAATGCAAACTGTACACATGCTCATAGAATGCAATTGTCAAGGATTATGCTGAGTGGCCAGTATAGTCCTCCAGCATGGGTCCTCTGAAGTCATCCACCCCAGTCTACACAAGTGTAGAGTCTGCTTGTGCTAAACACAGTTTGTGTGCAGTGACAACCTTGCCTGGGGTGGAGATGAGATATGGATGTCCAGGGAAAGGTGGGTATGGTCAGATATCAACAATGGTGGTCTACCCTGGTGTGGAACAGTGAGTACCCATGTTGCAGATGGACAGGTGCAATATGTATTCACCCATGTGGCTGTGGTGTGTGGTTCTGCCATAGCACATGGACCCACAAATTGTAGTGGCTGTAGGGTAAAGTGGTAGAGGCCTGAGTAGTTCTCACACACAATATGCCTGTACCTGATGTTAACAACTGGAATGGTGTATGTGAATACCTGCATATCCTGGCACTGTTCCCAGGGAAGCTAAGTGTGTGTCCTGGATGTGGGTGTGGTGTTCTGGACAGGTTGTGTTGTGTGTTACAGGTCCTGTGGTCCCAAAGCATGGTATAGAACATAACCTGCCAGTGCGATGTGCATATCTGACCCTGACGTAGGTGGCTGCAAATGCATATATATGCCATCCCCCACCTGACAGGTAGTACTACATCTACATACCTCTGTAGAAATAAAGATGTCAGCACCCTAGAAATACTACAGGTGCAGAACAGATGCCCAGTAATTCGGATAGTGCGCTCTGCTAATGCGTCCCCCTCAGGTGTCATAATATATTTAGGTAGGAGTTCGAATCCTGCAAATGCTCAGTGTGTGGAGGAGTGGGGTTTGTGTGTGTGAAAGGCTGTGAGAGGGAAATGTCCCTTTTGGCAACTGGGAAAACACACTACAGGATGCACATTCCCCTTTCTAAACACTGATGATGTCAGCACCCTATAAGTACAGCAGGAGAAGAGAAGCCTCCCAGTAATGCGAATAGCGTGCTCTGCTAATGCGCCCGTCTTGAGTGTCATAACATAGTTAGGTAGTGGTTTGAATCCTGCAAGTGTGTGTGTTTAGATGAGGGGGGTTAGTGTTTGTGTGCAAATTTGTGTGAGGGAAATGTCCCTTTTGGCAACTGGGAGAACACACTACAGGATGCACACTCCTTTCTAAACACAGATGATGTCAGCACCCTATAAGTACAGCAGGAGAAGGGTAGCCTCCCAGTAATGCGAATAGCGCGCTCTGCTAATGCGTCCGTCTCGAGTGCCATAACATAGTTAGGTAGTGGTTTAAATCCTACAAATGGCAAGTGTATGTGTTTGGATGAGGGGGGTTAGTGTGTGTTTAAATTTGTTTGAGGGAAATGTCCCTTTTGGCAACTGAGAGAACACACTACAGGATGCACACTCCCCTTTCTAAACACAGATGATGTCAGCACCCTATAAGTACAGCAGGAGAAGGGAAGCCTCCCAGTAATGCGAATAGTGCGCTCTGCTAATGCGTCAGTCTCGAGTGTCATAACATAATTAGGTAGTGGTTTGAATCCTGCAAATGGCAAGTGTGTGTATTTGGATGAGGGGGGTTAGTGTGTGTGTGAGGAAAATGTCCCTTTTGGCAACTGGGAGAACACACTACAGGATGCACACTCCCCTTTCTAAACACAGATGATGTCAGCACCCTATAAGTACAGCAGGAGAAGGGAAGCCTCCCAGTAATGTGAATAGCGCACTCTGCTAATGTGTGTCTCTCCCGAGTATCGTAATGTAGTTAGGTAGGAGTTTGAAACCTGTAAATGGCATGTGTGTGTGTGTTTGGATGTGGGGAGTTTGTGTGTGTGCATTCCCATATGAAAAACGTGTTAGTTTTGGCAATCAGGAGATCACACTACCAGATGCACATTACCCTTTCAAAATACTGATGTTGTCAGCACCCTATAAGTACAGCCAGAGAAGAGGAACTATTTAGTAAACCGAATAGTGCGCTTTGCTAATGCGTCTCTCTCACGTGTCATGACTTAGTTAGGTAGGAGAATGAATCCTGAAAATGGCAAGTGTGCATGTGTGTGGGGGTAGTAGGGTGTGTGTAAATGCAAGTGTGAGAGAACAGATCCTTTCGGCAAATACTACAATACACCAGATGCTGCATACTCCCCCAGTAAACACAGGGGATGTCACCACACTATCAGCACAGCCAAACAGGGCTAGTTGGCTAGTAATGCCAATAGTGCACTCTGCTACTGTGTCTATTACCATTGTCAGAGTACAGATAGGTATGTTTTGGTAACCCACAACTGCCACGTGTGGTTGTGTCACACAGTATGACCTTGTGTGGGTCTTTCTACATAACAATGCATGCCATTGCCTAAACCAGCAATGGCATTGCACACATGATGTATGTGTGTGACACATACACATAAATACCTGTGACCTGCAGTAGTTACCATGTCTGACACATGCCTCGAATGGATAAATGGTATTTGCAATGTATACCAATATGACTGTGTCTTACTGTGCAGGGTCCGCACGTGGTATGTCTCTATACAGTGTGGGTGTATATGGTGAAATACCTACAGCAGGGGATACACATCTGGTCTGGGCCATAAAGTGTACATGTAGTCGATGTACAGGTGCTGCATGTTCCCACCTGTTGTGGTAGTGGTAACATGTCATTCCACTGCAATTCAGTGACCACATGCTGTGAACCCTTCAACTAGTGTGTTGTAGCTACAGTAATGCTCACACACAATGTTTGGCTGGATGCAGTCCAGCCATATAAACACAGTTCTTGAGACTGTCATATTGCCAGTGTTGTTATGGAGGATAGGTGGTCTTCCTGTGTATGGTAGGGTTGTGTGTGCCAGGCTATGAACCAGATGGCAGTCCGACACACTGTTAGCTGCACATGATTAGGCCCTGATGGTTTGTGCTGTGCCAACAACCTGGAGGTGTGTGTATCTGTGGTACCTTGGGATACCACTCCCTATCCATGTGTGTTACATGTGTAGGGGACGACAGGCATGGTATGGGGCATAACCTGTCAGTGATGGGTAACACCTGTGAGCCATGAATCATGAATATGGTACTGCACAGACATTGCAGTTCACCATGCTGAGGGCAGTGTCTGGTGCATGCATCTTCCGGTGTACACTGCTGTTGTTGTGTAGCAGCACTGTTAGTGTCCTAACCTGTGTGATACCCACAGAGGTGGCTATGTAAACCATGTCCTGCAGCATAAGGCAGTATGTGTGTACCAAGGAGCTTTGCCATTATACATCAGGCCATGGGTGTCACGTGCAAGATGACCCTTGCACATCATTGTGGCTTCCCTAGCATGTAAGCACACATTGACAGCCAGTGGATACCCTATGAATGACAGTGGAGACTGAGCATAATGTAGACATACAACACCTTTCCCACATATAGTGGTAGAATACCTGGTGAGGGTATGTTGGCAACCAACATCAGGCTCATACTGGCCTGTGCCACATGCTGAGCGATCCATTCTATGTTCCCTATCATGTAGTCCAGGGAGGTATGTCTCAGGCAGCCATACTGGTATTGTCAATGAGTGAGTCATATGTGTCCATGCCTCTGACTGACCTGTATGCATGTGTTCTGTGGTGGACCATAGTGCCCCTGAGGCATATCACTGTGACCTTCACCAGATACAGCCTGTTGAGCGGGACCCCAGTGCAGCACACAAGACAAACACACCCTGTGACTAGCATCAGAAATGGCCTAGGGAACATTGCTAGTGTTTGCCAATGTCCACCCATGTTGCGGAATACACTAGCAATGTTGGACGAGCCTGGTGTAGGTAGTCCATATCTGAACATATTGCAACATGGTCATATGTGAACAACTGGCCCCTACACAGTCTGTTGTGCTCACTATGAAGATGTCAAGCAGTCATAGGACTAAAGCCCGGGATACTGTCCACCACAGTGAAAGTACCGAACCAGTACACTATACGGTACTACAGTGTTAGGTCATTATGAAAGTATGTTGAGAACTGTCTGCAAAGTATCCCATGCAATCCCTGCAGGCACAGTATAATCCCTGTTGTGGCAGACACGAAGCAGTTGGCCAGTTAGTACACAACATGACACCCAACACACAATCATAAACGTGCGATATTGTCGAAGTTCACACACACCCAAATATGTGGTGGACTTCAGAGTGCAACATATGGAAAGCTCACTCTGGGCATGCTCGCACACTTTGATAAATGAGGCATATGTCAGACAACATGCCATGGAAAGGATGAACTGGGCATGCTCACACACTTAGGCCATATCTCCGTTTAGCAGTGAGGCACACATATCTGGTATTTGTACGTGTCAGTCCAGGAACCAACCACAACACAGCAATCAGCCCAGGTGCACACAGTAAATGACCACAGAGACATAAGTGATATAGTGGATCGCCGTCATATGCAAACATCTTCCACAGATACACAAGTTGGTCATAGGAACAGGGAATGCTATGGCAATAAAGACCTGCAAACAGTAGAACAGCACAACAAATATTGTGCATCCGACAATTGAACATATGGGTGTAGAGGTCAATACTAGGCTTCTTGCCCCAGGGAATGACAGCTCAGCCAGAGTGTGCTTGGCATCTGCATCCCTAGGATAGTAGGCTACTGTGCCACTGTAAAGTAGGTCACAGAAGGCAACATGTGAGGCTAGTGAGCTGTGCCTCTATCAAGCAGGGGCACCTTGGAGGTCTCAGGGATTGAATGTGCTAAGCCACAGCCATGTTGTCGGTGTGTGCTGTGAGAGGGTTGCTGAGGATCTCTGACAGTAGGTGTCCGTCAATAACAGACTGAGGGGAGCCCTATCTACATACTCTGGACGATTCCACTGTCAACACTGTGTTGTAATGAGTATGTGTGAATGAAGTGCCGTGCCGGAACTGTCCACAGATGTCCTCCCTCTGTGGGCTACAGCTCTGCAATGTATTAGGTCACTCTGTCTGTTGAACGGCACATATATGGCTGGTGTACAGCTGACAGGTGTCTTGTTGTGGAGCAGTCATGGGTATATGTGGGATAGCATGACCAATGCAAACTGTACACATGCTCATAGAATGCAATTGTCAAGGATTATGCTGAGTGGCCAGTATAGTCCTCCAGCATGGGTCCTCTGAAGTCATCCACCCCAGTCTACACAAGTGTAGAGTCTGCTTGTGCTAAACACAGTTTGTGTGCAGTGACAACCTTGCCTGGGGGTGGAGATGAGATATGGATGTCCAGGGAAAGGTGGGTATGGTCAGATATCAACAATGGTGGTCTACCCCTGGTGTGGAACAGTGAGTACCCATGTTGCAGATGGACAGGTGCAATATGTATTCACCCATGTGGCTGTGGTGTGTGGTTCTGCCATAGCACATGGACCCACAAATTGTAGTGGCTGTAGGGTAAAGTGGTAGAGGCCTGAGTAGTTCTCACACACAATATGCCTGTACCTGATGTTAACAACTGGAATGGTGTATGTGAATACCTGCATATCCTGGCACTGTTCCCAGGGAAGCTAAGTGTGTGTCCTGGATGTGGGTGTGGTGTTCTGGACAGGTTGTGTTGTGTGTTACAGGTCCTGTGGTCCCAAAGCATGGTATAGAACATAACCTGCCAGTGCGATGTGCATATCTGACCCTGACGTAGGTGGCTGCAAATGCATATATATGCCATCCCCCACCTGACAGGTAGTACTACATCTACATACCTCTGTAGAAATAAAGATGTCAGCACCCTAGAAATACTACAGGTGCAGAACAGATGCCCAGTAATTCGGATAGTGCGCTCTGCTAATGCGTCCCCCTCAGGTGTCATAATATATTTAGGTAGGAGTTCGAATCCTGCAAATGCTCAGTGTGTGGAGGAGTGGGGTTTGTGTGTGTGAAAGGCTGTGAGAGGGAAATGTCCCTTTTGGCAACTGGGAAAACACACTACAGGATGCACATTCCCCTTTCTAAACACTGATGATGTCAGCACCCTATAAGTACAGCAGGAGAAGAGAAGCCTCCCAGTAATGCGAATAGCGTGCTCTGCTAATGCGCCCGTCTTGAGTGTCATAACATAGTTAGGTAGTGGTTTGAATCCTGCAAGTGTGTGTGTTTAGATGAGGGGGGTTAGTGTTTGTGTGCAAATTTGTGTGAGGGAAATGTCCCTTTTGGCAACTGGGAGAACACACTACAGGATGCACACTCCCCTTTCTAAACACAGATGATGTCAGCACCCTATAAGTACAGCAGGAGAAGGGTAGCCTCCCAGTAATGCGAATAGCGCGCTCTGCTAATGCGTCCGTCTCGAGTGCCATAACATAGTTAGGTAGTGGTTTAAATCCTACAAATGGCAAGTGTATGTGTTTGGATGAGGGGGGTTAGTGTGTGTTTAAATTTGTTTGAGGGAAATGTCCCTTTTGGCAACTGAGAGAACACACTACAGGATGCACACTCCCCTTTCTAAACACAGATGATGTCAGCACCCTATAAGTACAGCAGGAGAAGGGAAGCCTCCCAGTAATGCGAATAGTGCGCTCTGCTAATCGTCAGTCTCGAGTGTCATAACATAATTAGGTAGTGGTTTGAATCCTGCAAATGGCAAGTGTGTGTATTTGGATGAGGGGGGTTAGTGTGTGTGTGAGGAAAATGTCCCTTTTGGCAACTGGGAGAACACACTACAGGATGCACACTCCCCTTTCTAAACACAGATGATGTCAGCACCCTATAAGTACAGCAGGAGAAGGGAAGCCTCCCAGTAATGTGAATAGCGCACTCTGCTAATGTGTGTCTCTCCCGAGTATCGTAATGTAGTTAGGTAGGAGTTTGAAACCTGTAAATGGCATGTGTGTGTGTGTTTGGATGTGGGGAGTTTGTGTGTGCATTCCCATATGAAAAACGTGTTAGTTTTGGCAATCAGGAGATCACACTACCAGATGCACATTACCCTTTCAAAATACTGATGTTGTCAGCACCCTATAAGTACAGCCAGAGAAGAGGAACTATTTAGTAAACTGAATAGTGCGCTTTGCTAATGCGTCTCTCTCACGTGTCATGACTTAGTTAGGTAGGAGAATGAATCCTGAAAATGGCAAGTGTGCATGTGTGTGGGGGTAGTAGGGTGTGTGTAAATGCAAGTGTGAGAGAACAGATCCTTTCGGCAAATACTACAATACACCAGATGCTGCATACTCCCCCAGTAAACACAGGGGATGTCACCACACTATCAGCACAGCCAAACAGGGCTAGTTGGCTAGTAATGCCAATAGTGCACTCTGCTACTGTGTCTATTACCATTGTCAGAGTACAGATAGGTATGTTTTGGTAACCCACAACTGCCACGTGTGGTTGTGTCACACAGTATGACCTTGTGTGGGTCTTTCTACATAACAATGCATGCCATTGCCTAAACCAGCAATGGCATTGCACACATGATGTATGTGTGTGACACATACACATAAATACCTGTGACCTGCAGTAGTTACCATGTCTGACACATGCCTCGAATGGATAAATGGTATTTGCAATGTATACCAATATGACTGTGTCTTACTGTGCAGGGTCCGCACGTGGTATGTCTCTATACAGTGTGGGTGTATATGGTGAAATACCTACAGCAGGGGATACACATCTGGTCTGGGCCATATAGTGTACATGTAGTCGATGTACAGGTGCTGCATGTTCCCACCTGTTGTGGTAGTGGTAACATGTCATTCCACTGCAATTCAGTGACCACATGCTGTGAACCCTTCAACTAGTGTGTTGTAGCTACAGTAATGCTCACACACAATGTTTGGCTGGATGCAGTCCAGCCATATAAACACAGTTCTTGAGACTGTCATATTGCCAGTGTTGTTATGGAGGATAGGTGGTCTTCCTGTGTATGGTAGGGTTGTGTGTGCCAGGCTATGAACCAGATGGCAGTCCGACACACTGTTAGCTGCACATGATTAGGCCCTGATGGTTTGTGCTGTGCCAACAACCTGGAGGTGTGTGTATCTGTGGTACCTTGGGATACCACTCCCTATCCATGTGTGTTACATGTGTAGGGATGACAGGCATGGTATGGGGCATAACCTGTCAGTGATGGGTAACACCTGTGAGCCATGAATCATGAATATGGTACTGCACAGACATTGCAGTTCACCATGCTGAGGGCAGTGTCTGGTGCATGCATCTTCCGGTGTACACTGCTGTTGTTGTGTAGCAGCACTGTTAGTGTCCTAACCTGTGTGATACCCACAGAGGTGGCTATGTAAACCATGTCCTGCAGCATAAGGCAGTATGTGTGTACCAAGGAGCTTTGCCATTATACATCAGGCCATGGGTGTCACGTGCAAGATGACCCTTGCACATCATTGTGGCTTCCCTAGCATGTAAGCACACATTGACAGCCAGTGGATACCCTATGAATGACAGTGGAGACTGAGCATAATGTAGACATACAACACCTTTCCCACATATAGTGGTAGAATACCTGGTGAGGGTATGTTGGCAACCAACATCAGGCTCATACTGGCCTGTGCCACATGCTGAGCGATCCATTCTATGTTCCCTATCATGTAGTCCAGGGAGGTATGTCTCAGGCAGCCATACTGGTATTGTCAATGAGTGAGTCATATGTGTCCATGCCTCTGACTGACCTGTATGCATGTGTTCTGTGGTGGACCATAGTGCCCCTGAGGCATATCACTGTGACCTTCACCAGATACAGCCTGTTGAGCGGGACCCCAGTGCAGCACACAAGACAGGTACCTGACATGTCTGTAGCAGGTGTGTTGTGTAGCCCTACAGACTGTGAGTGTGTGGCACAGGGGATGTGCGTGCCATGTGTGGCATGTGCTCTGTTCCGACGGAACATATGCCTATGTGCCAGCTGCGGAGGTGTGTGATGCCCAGGCAGGCTGCTATTCTGAGTCCCCACGTATGCCCCAGTGTGTTCAGCATGCTGTCAGTGCGTGTCAATGTCTGACTTGTATTGTAGTCACTGTAATATATTTTATTTATTTATCCTACATTTGTTAACCGGGATAGTCCGACTGGATGCATGTCCATTTCCAGGGGAGGCCCGTGGGGACAAGCTACGAGGGTAGCAGATACAGCATTACATAATACCAGCATTACATATTACAAACAGATTATTTACAGAGATTACATAAGTAAGCAAGTTAAACATGTTCCACAGGTTAATGTTAGTCCTGAGCACAAGACAGGATTAAATTAAATTACACAGTAAAGTGGTTCACAGATTTTACACATTCGAGTTAGCCAGGCTTGATACATTGACATAGCCAGTTAAGTGACAAATGTTGTTTGAGTCTAGTGTTAAATTGACCTAAGGTGGACAGTAGGGTAATATCAGCTGGAAGTGAGTTCCAGGATCTACTTACAGAGTTTGCAAAGAGAGAATCACCGGCTGTGTTATTAAACTTGCTAGTCTGAATTAGTAGTTTGTTAGAGGATCGAAGCAGTCTAGAATTGTTATAGGGGGTGATAATATTTGAAGTGCAGGAGTATTGTCTGGATTATAGAGGATTTTATAGGCCGTAATCAGTTGGTTATACTGTATTAGGCTGGGTATTGCAAGCCAACCAAGCTGATTTAGATTGATGCAATGATGTGTCCTAAAAGGCAGCCCAGTGACAAACCTAGCAATGTGGTTGTAGCAAATTGAGTGTTTGTTAAGGACAGTCTTGTTCATATTCGAGAGTAGAGGGGATGCATACAGACGGGTTGAAACAAGGTGTGAGCGAGCTATGGCACCTTTAGCTGTAGGGGCTAGGAAGGCTTTAATTCTGTAAAGTGACCCTAGTTTTCTATTGATGGCTTTGATAATTTGGTTAACATGTAGGTCACATTTGAGATTATTGTCTATGATGACACCTAATAGTTTAGTAGATGGGTCAGGGGAGATTATTGTGCCATCAGTTGATGTTATGGTAACAATGAAAGTGGTAGACCTACGTGTTGGTGAAATAACAGCAGTTTAGTTTATTTAGGATTTAGGATCAGACGATGTTCAGAAAGCCAGTTTTGTATTGTATTAAAGGTGGTCTGGGTAGCTGACCATAACTCTACTGGAGATGTGGCTGAGCAGATCAGAGTAGAGTCTTCAGCATATTGGATACAGCTGACTTTTGGGATGACAGTATAAAGGTCGTTAATGAAGATGGAGAACAGCAAGGGTCCTAGTATAGAGCCTTGTGGTACTCTGAGGGTGTTAGGTAGAAGGTTAGAGAGTTTGTTCTGCCAGAGGCCAGCCTGCTGTCGACCATGCAGGTAGGATTGAATCCATTGGAAGGCTCCAGTATCTAGACAGTGTTTGCAGGGTGTGGAGTACAAGTTGGTGATCAACCATATTGTATGCCTTGGAAAGATCCAAAAAGAGGGCTGAGGATATATAATTAGTGTTGCAAGTATGGTTTATGGTGTTAGTAAAGGCTAGGAGGCCTGAAGTAGTGCTGTGATGAGGACGTAAGCCATGCTGAGTGTCTGCCATAATGCGATTTTGGATTAGGTGGTGCATGAATTGTCTATGAATAAAGTTTTCATAATCTTTGCAAGTGGAGAGAGTATAGCTATTGGCCTATAATTGGAGAATTCAGTAGAGCTGCCTCCTTTGTGAAGTGGGATTACATATGACATTTTCCAGATGGTGGGAAATTTAGATTCTACCATGGTTCGTTTGATTACCTTTGAGACGGGCTAAGCAATAGCATCATCTGATTTTGATAGGTACTCGGCAGGGAGTTGATCAGCAGAAAGTGTAGTGGGTTTCACTGTTTCAATCAAGGTACGGAGAAGTGAAGTGGTGACTGGTTGGCAGCTGAACGCAAGTAGGTTTCTAGGGGTGCTACTTTCAGGACCAGGGGAGCTAGGAGGTAGATGGCTAGCTAGGGCCTGAAATGTCTCAGTAAAGAACTGGTCAAAACTATCAGGAACATCTTCAGGGGTATTATCAATAGTAGCAGCAGGGATTGGGGTTGACGTTTGTCCAGGATGTAGTATATATGACATGCCACCTGACAGGGTATGGCATTACTGGGTTCAGAGAGCCCAGTCCCCAGATTGGCTGTGTGGTGGCATCCCACACATGTGTTGTACGTTCCTGGCCAAGGGTGATGGCTGACTGCATACATGTGGCAGCTGTGACATTGACACATGGCTCAGATAAACCACAACTGGACCATAGAGGCGATTCACAGGTTACCTTTGCACATGCTACCCTAGTAGTGTGATTGCCATGGTGAGTACCAACACATAGGGCCAATGGGGAACAACATACTGAAGGTGTGTATGTGTGGGTGTACCGCTACTGTTTCATAGCACTGACATATATGACTGCACACGTGGGTAAATGCCAGGTAAGACGTGTGCAATGTGTCACAGGCAACGTACATGCGTACAGGACAGACAGTGACGTTCTGTCATGTGTAAAGTTGACATACGTATCGTACGCTATGCAGATGTCACTAGAAGTCTACAGAAGCACTGTAACTCTGCATTGCAGGTGTAAGCAGTGTTCCAGGGAACCCCAAGCGAACATGCATGCAAACAAAGCTACAGTAAACAGGGCTGGAAGTAGTGCATTGTACAACAAAGAAGGGGTAACAATAACAGTAAGTAACAATGCAAATATGTAGGCACTATCAACATGTACCCAGGAATACACAGCACAGATGCCCATGGTAGAACTGATATTATGTCATAGTTATTTGTGATTTGGATTACATTGGTACTGCACACATATCTACATGTGCGAACATCCACATGGCATAGTCGTTGTGGGCAACTTGACACCATTACTGTACATGTCCACCATTGCATATCACTACTTGCGTTAGCTTTCCCCCTGTGCTACCCATGTATGCGGCTATCTGTTGACAACCTTACCACCGGCATGCAATTATGTGCAGCAGCTGTTATACTTTGGTATGTACTATGGGGCAGATAACAATTCAGGACATTCATACAGTTACTGCAGGGCATGCTGGGATAAACACACAGTCATAGCAGCACACTGTACTGTTACCAACATGATACTACTAATACACTTCTATGTAGTCACCCTGTGCATCAGCAACGTGTTTACCTGTTCCCGCAATGATGTTGGAGATTGCAGGAGGTGGCACAGTGTCATTATATGCACAGGGTGTAGATTAGGTATGCCTGAGTCAGCCACTGATACCACCAATTGACATGTGTGTGTATGTGTGTTGGTGAGGGGCAGCAGTACAGGGTGGGGCAGTGTTGGTGCAGTGTGTGCGTGTATGTGGTCGCCCTAGGTGTTAACATTTCGCATGTGTGTATGCACGCACACAGTTCCACCTCATGGCTGCCATATACAGGGGTTTGTGGACAGCCACAGACTGCACCTGGCAGGCCATACAGATCAGTGTCTGTGTGCACGGACACGGTACCTGTGCCTGGCAGGGGTGCTACGGACCATATCCAGTACTAAGCCAGACTGGGTACTGTCATCAGAAGCGGGAGTGTGTTGACTGGACACAAGTCCCTGTTGGGACTGTCCAGAGCCACGTGCACGTGGTCTCCTGGGGCGTTCCAATGACAGCACAGACCCAGCATTGCTGGGGCTGCTGCTGGCACTATGGGGGCATGTGTGAGCCTGTTGTTGTCCGCGCTGACTGTCAGCTGCTGCCAGCATACGGCCACGTCGACGCCGCAAATGCCCACCATTGCCCTGGCTCATGGACATCTGGTTGTGGAACTGCTGTAATATGTCCCCACAACGTCTGTCTATGACATCGGTGAAGTTACGGATAGCATCCGCAATGTCACGCATACTGTCTGTCATGGCTGTGCAACATGCTCTCAGCTCCCTCAGACCCTGTCTGGTGTACCTGCATGACAGTCCGAAACATAGCTGAGGTTGACAGACCTCTTTGGGCACGTCGGCCAGAGGCAGTACGCCCACGGATGCTCCCATGAGAACCCATGGGCAACTGTCTGTGTGGTACCATCGGAGGACCCTGCCCATGGCTGCTGTGTGGGGACGCATGTGCCACAGGTACCACATTACCCTGGTCTATGCCCACTGTATCCTGTCCATCACCTAGGGACAATGGTGACAAAGGATGTACTGGCAGGATGACTGTGCCCAATGATGGGGTTGACAGCTGTGTACTGTCAACTGGCTGACCAATGGCAGACCCTGACACACCTTCCTGCACCATTACACAAATATCATCATTATCAGTAGCCGTGGCACAGGATTCAGGTTCCATGCTGCAGGTCACCAGAGCAGCCCCAGACCCTGTGGGAGGAAGACAGGAAACACAGTTTACAGTCTCCAGACATTGTTACCAGTGATGCACTTCTACACACATGCACACATGCACACATGGACACATGCACATATGCACACGTGGACACAAGCACACATACACACATGGACACAGGCACACATGCAGACATGCACACGTGGACACATGCACACAGGCACACATGCACACATGCAGACATGCACACATGCAGACATGCACATGTGGACACATGTGGACACATGCACACGTGGACACATGCACACATGCACATGTGGACACATGCACACATGCACACATGGTCACATGCACACATGGGCACATGCACACATGCACACATGGTCACGTGTACACATGTACACATGCAAACATGCACACATGCACACGTGGACACAGGCACACATGCACACATGCACACGTGGACACAGGCACACCTGCACACATGCACACATGCACACATGGGCACAGGCACACCTGCGCACATGCACACATGCACACCCCGCAGTATACACACAGAGCACTACTGAGTTACACTACTGTTACTAGCATTATCAGGACTATTATAGGTTATGTTAAACACACTCACCAGCATGGATGGCCTGCCTTGCTGTAACCCCGGAGGGACCTGCAGAAATGATGAGATTAATGTCAGTGGGCACAACTGTGCCATTGATATTGCATATGATACAGTGTACAGAACAGTCAAGTGTACATATGGCATATTACCTGCACGCTCCATGTCGTGCTGCTGTGTGGAACCAGCCTCCATCATAATGCAGGTGTACTGCTGTTGGTGTTCCGGGGCTGGAGCCACAACACTTAGGAGTAGCCCCTCCAGTCTGGTGAGGGGGGAATGTGTGGCCACCCCACCTCCTGTGGCAACCTGTTGCCTGTGGATATCTGATGCACGCTGATGGACACTTCGGATTAAATCACTGCAGTGATGTTGTACCTGCCCATATGTCCTGTTATGCGTGCCAATATCATTTACCCTACGGACAAGGTCTTGCCACAGTGCAGCCCTCTCCTGCTGATTCTGACTGGTGCAGGAAAACAGGATGTCATACTCCCGCACCAGGCTCTGGTGGATCTCCTTGTCTTCTGCCACAGAGTAGGTGGGGTTACGCTGATGCGCCATCTCCCTGGAAGAGAACACAAACAGGATATCAGCAGACCATGTCAGCAATATATGCCACACATACTATACATGATACTCATGTGTAGTGATATACTACTACTCCCATATGTTGCATGTGTGTGTGTCGTGGTGGATACACAGGTACATGGCCAGATATCAGTGCTCAGCCAACACCTCAACACCTGTGCAACAATACCTGCCACATTCCACACAACATAGTAGCATGCCCCATCGGTCAGCACACACTGACAGGTGCAATGTACAACCTCACTCTGGGGGTTCATCCCAAGGTACTGTATGTGGGACACCGTCCACTACTGTGATGTGGACAGAAGTTACTTGGCCTGGATATACATATCCCACCACCACCACCAGCACAGTAGACTACTTTGATATGTATGTGATTAGACAGTTATTCACTTGCTGGGACTGAGATGGTATCCATGCAGCACACTGGGCCAGTGGAAGCCACAAGCCACACTGCTGACCCCTTTGCAAATGCTTACCACGGACATGCCACAGATTGCATGGAACTTGCACACATTTCTAACCCAGACCCTATGCACAAAGGTTAGGCATCCTGTCTGGTGGACCCCAGACAGAGGCAGATTGTATAACAATAGCAGGAGGCTACTGCAGGACAGAGCACATTCACATTAAGGGAAGGCATCTGTGGTCAGCACTGGTACTACGCTACAGTCTGTCATAACAACGGCCACGGCCTACTCTGGGAGGGAAATGGACACAAACACTATGGATGACCACAAGGCCTTCTTCAGTTATGTTACACATATGGACCACATGCCTCAGATATGCTCTGTGTTAATACACACCTACTTAACATTCACCAAACACACGGATATTGTCAACAATCTTGCAGACATGTTTGGTGCACGTATCCCCCCTCCTTCTCCCCCACCAGTTGAAATATTTATCACAGCTGGATGTAACCTCCCTATCATCTCACATGTCCAGGTGAGGGCCGCCCTCAGCAGAGAAGAACACACAGCATCACTGTGACCTCATGGTATCCCTGGATGTGTGCTACCTTCACTCTGAGAGGACATACAACCACATATAACACTGATAATTTATCTTGGCCGTACTACAGGATATGTATCTGGACAGTGGCATACAGCAACAGTGGTCCCACACCACTAAGGGGGCACCTTGACTGACCCTGGGAACTACCACATCATATGCATAACCGGCCTGGTCTGCTAAGCTATGGAATTATGCAGTATGGGATGCATATGCAGTGATATTGGGTACCTGCAGACACTTGTTCCCAGCCAGTGTGCCTTTGTGATGGGCTGATCCTGCCTTTTGAACCTGGCTGACCTTTCAAAGCAGTCACTACAGCCATTGCTGGGGCAACGCACAGACAACTGCTGCCAGGATCATGGCCTAAGACTGATTGACATGTAATGTATGGTCATCCCCTTTTGGTGGAACTACGTACACACAACATATCACATGGACATACCTATGGATACAGACCTATGACACATTTGGAGGGTTCACAGTATGCACACTATTAACCTGCTACTTTGCATTACCTGTGTTTGTTGCAGCTGGTTGTGTTACCACTGCTTCTGCTTGCTGCTGCTACTGTCACTGCTGACAGCTTCGGGTGATAGAGTCACAGTGTATAATTTTTTTTTTTTTATCTCTCTCTCTCTCTCTCTCTCTCTCTCTCTCCCTCTCTCTCTCTCACTTCTCGCTCTCCCTCTGTCTGCTTCCAGACAGTGCAATGAATGTATTGCATGTGTGGAGTGTTAGCACTGGATGCTTTTGTAGGTATCTGCATAGGTCCATGTGATGGCCTCTGCACCAATTGTAAGCCAGCATTTGCTAATTGCATACAGCCAGTTGTGTACTGATTGCAGTTCTCACTGTGATTTCAGGTCAGTGCTATAAAAGGGTATGTGGGATAGGCATTGCCCTTTCAGATTGTAAGGGCGGGGACCATGCTGGTATGCTGTGGACAGTGTTCTGTGAGTGTAAAGGTTAGTATCTTGCTCATGATTCAGGCTGTGTTGTATATTCACATTTCTCCATTCGTCTCTCATGTTCCCTGTAGCAAGTGTGTATGCACAATGACTCCTACAACTATATATAGATATATATTTATATATATATATATATATATATATATATATATACACACATATACATACATTTATATATGTACTTTAACTGACATTATTATCTACAAGCTACCAACTAGCATGGCTGTTTCTGTTCACACACTACTATTATGGAAATCCAGTAGTTTTGACAGTAATTCTAAATGACATGCTTTGTGTACTACACATCCTATATTCCCTTTACATTCATCCCTACTATTACATGTTATATTTATTTTAGCACAATGTTCTTATATAAGAGTCATGGCTTAGTGGTAGGTCATGCAGACTAGTGTTTCCAAGGTCATGGGTTTGGGACTGACAGTGGGATTTTATTTTGCTTTTGAACTGAGTACAGGACCTGTCAATCAAAGTGACTAAGGCACTTTTAAGCAGTTGTAACCGGGTTAGTGCTGGTTTGCACGGAGCTCACGCATGCGCACTGGCGGTTAGCTCCGCGCACACAAGCGCACACCCGCTTACAACCGCTTAACGGTGCTTACTCTGGCGCACACCCGTGCTATTTTCTTTGAAAGAAAAGAAAATGGGGAGACAGGAAAGTGGTGAAAAAGGGGTCACAAAGAGGGTAAGACAGTAGGGAAACAAGCTTGGAATTTGCAGGAGGGATGTAGGTAAGGCCCATAGCTGCCCATTTCTTCATCAGCAACAGCTGTGCATATGTATGTAATTTGGTGTGACATTTGAAACCTTCCACCCCTGAGAGAGGTGTCAGGACAACAATGATACTTGTTGTACAGCCAATTGTAATTGATAGATTCCATGTCCAGCAGACATGTGTGCGGAATGGGCAGCTATGTATGGGGCATATTTTTTTTGTGGGTACAGAGTGCCCTTTTTTTTTTTAGGTGAGAGTGGTATGTCAGGTGAAGGAAGTCGGTACAGCTGGGGAGGTAGGTTGGGTAGGTAAACAGACAAGACAAACAAGATGCATACAGGGGAGGTGTATGACACGTGTGGGGGGGGTTACACAATTGACGGGGATGGAGGTTTGGATATCCAGAGCTCATGACCCCACAGATGGCAACAGTGGAACTGATATCCCCACCCATAGGCAGTTGCCACTGTTCCTTCACTGCCCAGGATGGGGCTATGCTGGGGGCTGTGTAGGCTGGGCAACAGGCATGCCCGTTAGTTGTGCCACCCGTGCCTCAAGCTGGCATAGGGGCTCGAGAACAGAGTCCCGAATCTCCCTACGTACCAGAGTCCGGACGCTATGGAGGGTGAGTGCTGGTTCTCCTCTGGCCACACTTGCAGAGGGGGGGGCGAGCCCCATCCCCTGCAGCGCTTCCACCCGCAGGTGGCACAGGGCCACCGGAGGAGGGTCCAGACTCGGCACTAGTGCCAGGTGCACTCGCCAGCTGAGGTGGGAGAGGTGGGTCCGCTGGAACCCGCCTTCCCTGTCATCCTATGTTTTGCATTATGTCATGACAGTTTGGGTTAGTGACATATAATACCATTCACAATTAGTTGTAACAGCATGCATTAGTATTCCCATTAACCAAACACCCAGATATTCACACCATTGAACAGCGTGCATAACACATGCATAATTTGACCAGAAATACACAGTCCAACAACATGCAGGGTTAATTGATGGCAACAGGCCATCAGGTTTGGATGTATGAACAGGGCAGATGCATCAACGGACATGCAAATATATATGACCCAACAGGACAAATGTCCAGGGGTGTTAATTGTGATTGCACATACCCTTTTCACGTGGAATGGGTTATATGTGGTTATAGGGTGGAGTGAAGAAAATAATATTAACACCTTCGAATACCAATACATATGCTGTACATTTCTAATAGCTACAGTTATATACACACTACTGTTCTAACTACAGTTTCCTATATGATAACTATTTCAACTTGGTGATAGGACTGTTACTGCAACATCAATATACATTTTATTGTTCTTCATACACATTCATATCTAGCTTTGTTCAGCTACATCATCCTGCTACATTTGCTTTATATAGCTGTAGACAAGTGTGGATGTTTGGTATATCAGACAATCATCCTATCTGCATATTGCAGACTGAGAGCAACATATCCAGATTTTGGGATACACATTCCAGATGCAGCAACACTTTGAACAGATTTCGCTGTTTGGTTTTGATTCTCACATGCATTTCATTCTATCTTGACTGCAGTATACTTTATTCAGTGGTTATTACTACTGTATTGCTGGATTCATGACACTTTCTCACACTCTCTCACTTGCTTTCATTTTACTATTCAGGATGGTACTTACTTCTAGGCTTTATTGACATGTTTTACCTGTAGTTATTACAGTCCTTTCCAGCAGTCTCACTTCTGTCATGTTTCAGTATTTCAACAGGGATATATTTCACACATGTGATTTCATCATCTTCTGCAGCTATACTTTTCAGCCTGCTGCAGGTTGTGTACTATTTTCTTACAGGTAGGGCATTTTTATTTCAGAATATATGTCAGACAGTTTCATTTTTTGGTTTAACTTACAGGCTGAAACACACTTTTGTAATCAAGCAATACTTGCAGACACTTTCACACTGTTACTTGCACATTTTATTCCTTACTGACTACACTGCACTCTTTTGCTGACTGTCATACTTTTATATTTCTTTACAGTTACTATTAGTGGATTACTGACCTGCCTGGTGGTGCAACCGCACCAGCCTATCGCCATAGGCTCTGCGGTTCGCAGAACGGACACCCGCAGCTGTAATATAAATGAAGTAATATTGGAATACACATCTCCATAATATCAGCTAGTTTAATTTCTTACATACATAATTAAATGTAACTTACTCAGTAGTGGGGCGTTGGGTGTTTGCCGGGCCTCCTGGATCAAAAAGGTTCAGTTTGTCCTGCTTGCTTCTATTCAGGTCCGCATGGTGGTGATGGACCTGCTCACCAGTCCTTGGAATCCCTGTGGCACTGGTGAGATTATGAGCCAACTGGTCCCACGCCTCGGCCCTGTATGCTCCCCAGAGGACCTGGCCATGCATGAGTTGGGCCTCATGATTGTGGACTAGGAGCCAGACCATGTACCTGGACTCCTCAATGCCCCACCTCTGTGCTCGAAAGCAACTACCCTCTCCTACTCCTGTCATTCTGCCTGCAGGTCAGTTCTACAATCGTTTATGCTGTGTACTCCCGCCTATGGGGCCTATATAGTTCGTTTTTTCCACACATATCTATGATTGGCCATTTTGGAATTGTATCAACTTCAGTAAACCTGCATTGTCATGCTCCAGTTTGTATTCATTCCTATATATTAGCTATTAATGCATTTCTAGGTACTGCTGTCATGGCTTAGTGGTTCAGTACCTTGACTATGGTGTATAGTATCCTGGGTTCGAACCTGGCCACTGCTTTTTATTTTTCATGACTGTCTAGACATGCTGAGGTGTGTGTCTGTGTAAAGGCAGTTTTGATACGGCTTGCTCAACGTTGCCCGTCGGTTAGCTTGTTTGCACGGTGCGCAGCTCCGCACAAACGGGGTACGCTGGTTTAAGCCTCATTTGGCTATCAGCACTCATATTACGCTTAGCTCAGTTAGGGGCACATAGGTTTAGCGTGTTAAACCACTGCTCAGCTACGGGCACTCATTTTGCACCAGTTAAACCACTGCTCATCTACGGGCAGATGCACTCACTCTGTTAAACTTTAGCTATGGGCACATCTGGCATTTTTATTCTTTTGTTACCTCACATTTCTTCAATATAAATGGGCTATTTCATTACATTTTACATAAAATGTGGTTTTATGTGTACATATTTGTCAGGGACTTGTTTCCTGCTTATTTTGCTAAAAATAATAAAAATTGGTGTTGTGGGGGCGCGAACCATGAATGCCTGCTCTTCAGCCAACATCTCTACTGCTACGCTATTGCTTCTTGGCTTATTTTGCATATTTAGTTCTTATATGCTTTCCCACTGACTGCTAACTGTAGCTGCGCTACGGGCACGCCCGCGCAAATGAGCGCACTCACAGTTAAACATTTTTACAATTTAAAAAAAAATATATAACATGTTTATTTATATGTTTTCTGTTCATAGTCTGTGGGGGCATGTGTTGTGTTCTATTTATTCACATTTCCGTGGACTGTGTTGTGGGTGTTTACTTTGGGAACTTTTCCTCTTTTGGGGGCGTGTCCACTTATAGGGCTCGGCCTACGGACACGCCCCCTACTGTCTTACACGGACCGTGTTAGCCTTAAGTGTGATTCAGCATGCTCTCATGAATATGCAGAGCATGCTGACATCACTCCGTTTAACTGCAGCCTCCGTGTATGAGTTATAACTCTTACACGGAGGCTTAGTGAATCCTGTGTTATTGATGCTGTGAATATATATATATATATATATATATATATATATATATATGTGTGTGTGTGTGTGTGTGTGTGTGTGTGTGTGTGTGTGTGTGTGTGTGTGTGCATGTGTGTCTGTATGTGTGGGCAATGTGTTAGATTTGGCATTCATTTTATCAACAGCTTTGTTAGGTGCATTCCTGCACCCACCTTTATCGAAAAACGTGGTGTCTTGGATGACAGTGAGGATTATGATTTTGCCCTTTCCCCACTGTTGTACGACCTTCGAGTTGGTATATACAAGTTGCAGGGCTGTGAGGGGATGTGTGGTACTGCATAACACATTGTTTTTCCTTTTTCTTTTTTTCCTTGATTTGTATGAATGTTAACTATTTATGGTCAATGTAATGGCTCAACAATGTGGTGGACTAGAAAAAAAAAACAAATATATACATATATATATATATATATATATATATATATATATATATATATATATATTGTTTCTCATATTACAAATACTGTCCACTTACATTCACATCCACTACTTGGCAAAAGGTTATTGGAAGTAAAAGTAGATTTATTTCTTTACAATAACACATGCATTTCACAGCACAGCTAAGAAGATGTAAGAGTTGCCAATCAGCCAATCACATGCCTTGGGAGGTGGGAGGAAAAGCTGAGTCTGAGAAAAAAAAATCCATGTGAACACAGAGTGGACATGGCCACAGAAGTAACTAAATGCTATACAGTCAAACAATAAGATAATAACGCTTAGAATAAAGTGTCTTTGCATGAAAAGCTGCCCTTGTATAACCACTGAATAACATCAGTCTGCAAAAAAAACACAGAACCAGTAATTGCTTAGTAGATATGATTTTCTTTTATTCTAGTAAGGAGCACTATTTGTTACTGTTGGCATTATTTATGTTTACAAGTTGTTGACTACAGGTTTGTAAGGGAATACTAGGCTAATTGCCATTAAGGTCTGTTTTAAGCCTAGTCAATAACCTGGATTTGAATCAAACTCTGTACTCTGAGGAGAAGACCATAACCATTATGCCAAACCCACCATTTCATATAGATGGCAGATTGCCATAAGCCTTCTTAATTGTGCAGTTACAAAATATTAATAAAGGCAGTGAAGCTGAGAGGGTGTTAATCCAATGTTTAAATAAAACTCCTTTAATCAGTCCAAGATCTGCATAAGTAATGTGATGTCACTATTACAAACATTTAACCCATGGGATTGTTGGGCATAACAATTAAGAATGATGATCTAAGAGAGAAACCAATGTCAAATGTGATGTCTGTACTTTTTTTCTTTCTTTCATCTGTTGAGCACCTTAACACATTTGTACTGTATATTTAAGCTTCTCCGGTTCGATCCTTGGCTGGGGTGCCTTCTGTGCGGAGTCTGCATGTCCTCCTTGTGGTCGCATGGGTTTCCTCCGGGTGCTACGGTTTCCTCCCACATCCCAAAGACATGCTATAGGTGGATTGGACACTCTAAATTGGCCCTAGGTGTGAGTGTGTGCATGTGTGTTTCTTCTGTGGAAGGTTGGGCGTCGGGCTGGCAACTCAACACTGTAAAACTCCACTGCCAATCATGAGCGGACAGGTGGTCCGCTGTGGTGACCCTTAACCGGGAAAAGCCGAAAGAAGAAGAAGAAGACTGTATATTTAAGCTTCATAAACTTTGCAACATAAAATGAGTTGTGAAATTTCATAGCTAAGATGTTTTAACAGTGACAGGAAAACGTATTTGCTTTTTTATCCTATAGATAAAAATATGTATAAAACATGTAACTTTATTTTGCTGGAAAATGCAGCATTTTATGATGAAATGTACAAGGTGCTTCTGATTCAGGAAAAAAAATTGCCACTAATTGGAAAAAAAGCCATAAAATTGGGCAATAGTGCAAGCAGCTACCAGCAATACGTGAAATCCTATGTTTACTTCTTTTTTTCTGGGTGTGAGAATAACTGAGTTAACTACTTGTGATTCTTGTGAGAAATAAGGATAAGCATAAATAGCTTGAGCTGCAGCAAGTGTATAGAGTCAGTCTTTTTGAAGATTTTGGGGTGTTAGCACCTATGTAAATTGCCGTTCAGTAATCTGCCTCTACTGTTTGCTAGCAACAGCTCAGTTAAGACTTCAGTATACATTCAGTCAGTCAGCTAGATTGTTTATCCAGTATCAGTTAAGTTTTCCTTTGAAGTATTTTATATATGGATTATTTTTTTTGTTCTTTTGTATAAATGTATTCATCTTTGCATATTTAACTTGTGTCAGTGCTGTCTAATGTTTATATTTCTAAATACATTTTTTATTTGTTTATTCACTTTTAGTATCGTATTGCTGGTATTTATTTGTTTATTATCTGAGAAGGGGACGTTATTTAGCACTGTAGGTTGTCTGGCTGTTTCATCCATATCGAAGCCAGACTGCTTAGAAATTTAGCAGTGATGCATTATTATATTTATTTAAATATTGATCGAGAGTGACACTGCAATGGTGAGTCCCTAGCCAAATCACTAGGTTTGTGGCAAAACTATTTTGCTAGGATGAAATCTGTGGGGAATTAGAGAATTTCACCAGCCTTCCTTAGGGGTAGGGGTTTTGTGTGTGTGTGTGTGTGTGTGTGTGTGTGTGTGTGTGTGTGTGTGTGTGTGTGTGTGTGTGTGTGTGTGTGTGTGTGTGAGTGTGTGTCTGTGTGTGTCTTCATGTGAAGGCAGTTACTGTCAGAAAGGAACACTAGAAGACACTGAAGTCCACAGAGAAAAAGAGAGAGAGGGGTTAATAAGAAAGGGGCCTGAAGTGCTAGGGTAAAGACTCAGCTCAGTGAGTGCTCAGTGTATGTATAGTGGAAGCCCATAATTTGGGAAACATGAGCATATTCTCTGTATGCTGTTGAGGCCAGGTTGTATTTTGTGACTTGTCTATCTTGGGAATCTGCTTTACTTGTATAACTTCTACTTCAACCTTTTGTGTGCCAGTGATGTGACTTGAAAGACTATTGCCCTGCAGGCCATCAGACATATTTGTAGGAAGTGGAATGGATCCAAGGACTGTAGCTTCTGTCCCACATATGTCTGACATTGCGCTGGTTGGCAGTGGTGGGATTCAAACCCTGTCTATCTGTCAAATAAATTTGCAGGAGTTACGCCATGTCTTGGCAGTCATTACTGAAAGATGCCCACAAACTTTTAATAACTGGTGATCCCATAATTTTTGTTTCAGATTAGATGCTCAGGCCTGACATGGTTCATAAGCTGAGTGCAGGATAAGCTGAATTGCAGTAGCATTTTTTAGGTGTCCAAAAGCCATGGTCCAGCAGCTTTCAGTCTAGGATAATTCTCGGTATGTTAGCAGTGGCTCTGCAGATCTATATACAGCATAACAATTAATTTTTGTTTCCTGTCATGTTACCATGTTTGTGGAAACCACTGGTCAGCTTCTTTGTGACTTTACTATCTGTATTATATACCCTTTGTATAATGCACATTAAGTAACCCTCTTTCTGGTTGACGACTGAGGATCGAACATATGAGAGGTGTGTGTGGCCTTCACATTTAATATAGATGACATTCCAAGTAGTTATGACTTGCCACAGTTGAAGTTATTTTGAAAGGATGACCGCAGTGCAATTGCATCATCAGTGTTTAGAAGGATTTCAAAGTTGTTCCTCCAGTCTAAAGGTCATTAAAGCTATTTCCCCATTCTACTAAGATGTCCATTCCTTCTCTTTGTTATTTTGAGGGGGGGGTCCTCAGAGTGGCATTTGAGCTGCAAATGGTAAGCTATGCAGTGTTTGGCCAGCAATTGTGTTTTGATTTAACATCATATCATCATTTAATATGGTTTGGTAATGCAGTGGCATATCAGTAAAGTAGCTACTTCATGCATATGACTTTTCCATGGGTGGATGGGTGGGCAAGTAGCTTACATTAAGACGGCCTCCCTGCACCCTTGTGGCAAAAGTGAGCAGCTAAGGACCCATCTGAGTTGGAGATTGCTGGAATAAAAGCTCTGTGAGGGTCTTTCCTATTGGTAGATTGTGTTAAATCTGTTTAAATCTGCTTGTATTTAAGCATTGCATTTGCTTGGGTTTGCGCTCACCTACTGGAGCACTTCAGAGTTTGACATGCTTAGCCAGAGGTCTGGAGTACATCTAAACAAAAATCCAAGGCATCCATTGAAATCTTCAAAAAAAATAAGTATAGTTTAAGCCTGTTTTTTGCACTTGTACTGTATCATATTGAACTGTTGCTTCATGTTTACTGTCTTCTGCTGCTGTGACTGATTTATTCTGTACTTTGTATAATTGCTATTCTGCCTTAAATAGCATAGGCTAGATTCAGACTTGTTGAATCCATACTGTTTGGTATCACTGGAGCACTAAAATCAGCCATTTTACATTAAGAGGGTCTCCCTGCACCCTTGTGGCAGACGTGTGTAGCTCAGGATCTATCTGAGTTGGAGATTGCTGAAATAAAGGCTGTGTGAAGGGCTTTCATGTTGGTAGATTGTGTTAAAGCTGTTTAAATCCGCTTGTATTTAAGCATTGCATTTGCTTGGGTTTGCGCTCACCTACTGGAGCTCTTCAGAGTTTGACATGCTTAGCCAAAGGTCTGGAGTACATCTAAACAAAAATCCAAGGCATCCATTGAAATCTTCAAAAAAAATAAGTATAGTTTAAGCCTGTTTTTTGCACTTGTACTGTATCATATTGAACTGTTGCTTCATGTTTACTGTCTTTTGCTGCTGTGACTGATTTATTCTGTACTTTGTATAATTGCTATTCTGCCTTAAATAGCATAGGCTAGATTCAGACTTGTTGAATCTAGACTGTTTGGTATCACTGGAGCACTAAAATCAGCCATTTTACATTGAGGGCCTCCCTGCACCCTTGTGGCAGACGTGTGTAGCTCAGGATCCATCTGAGTTGGAGATTGCTGAAATAAAGGCTTTGTGAAGGGCTTTCCTATTGGTAGATTGTGTTAGAACTGTTTAAATTCGCTTCTATTTAAGCCCTGTGTTTGCACTCAGCTGTGCTCTGTGCAACTGGGGTTAGCAGTGTCTTGTATAGATACAAATGCCTAGAATCACTTTTTCCCTAAACACCACTCAGTGAAACCCTGTCAGGCTACCTTGCTGCTCTTTGGGCACCTTAGTTGCACATTCCTGCACTATAGGCAGCCCAGCTAAGCAGTGAGCAGTGTTGCCTCATTTTCTTCCCTGATCCTGTATAGAATGAAGTTTCTGTGTTAATTACAGAGTAATAGCTGATCTATTTTGCCTTCCCACAAGCTAGGAATTACCTGCTACTATGGACAGTCAATTTCCCAGCATTTCCCCAGCCAGCCTGATTGACATGGGCAACCTGAGACAATGTAGCAATTGCCTCGTGTATACTGACAGCCACCTGCTTCTAAAGCAAACAAATACAGTACATGAGAGATGTCACTATATCATGAAACTAGAATCAGTCCTCTCATGTAACAATAAACAAGACATCGAAAAGGTTATCAGCTCACACAGCTCTCCTCTTATGCAAGATAAAATCAAGATGAATAAACCCACATAAATGGTAGTACTTACTAAGAGCTTACCAAAAGACCAGAGACCTCCCAAGTGCAAACAATCCTCACATACTGGTGCATTAACACACTCCACCAGTACACATAACAGCACGCTTGTCAGTGTCTCAGCAATTAAGCCCCTAAGGCAAAACACCTCAAAACCAAATGTCCTGGTCATAGGCAACTCAAAAATGAGACTCACAGACATCCCTTTCCCCAGAATGGACAAGGAGAAGGTCACGGTCAGCTGCCTGTCAGGTGCCAGGATCTGACAAGTCACACACACATTCAAGTCACTCAGCAGCAATTAGCATTATGACTCATAGTACATGTTGGAGTGAATGACTTGAAACGTACCTCTCTCGACTATATGAAGAGAGATGATAGAACTCTCAGATTATGTGTGCCAGGCAGGTGTGTTCCTAGCCTTAAGCGTCATTCTACCTTCACCTAGAATGATGCCACGGTACAGACAAAAAATTATCAATTTTGACAATTGGCTTAGCTTCTGGTGTCACTACAAGGGCATCTAATATCTGTCAGTCTGGGAAGACATGGTCAACAGACCTCGATGGTTTGCCAGAGATGACCTTCAACTTTCTCCTCAAGGCTTTAGGATATTGACAAAGATGCTTCCCTCCCCCATAGAGCTTTTTTTTAGGCTATGTGAAAACAACAAGACTTCTGACATAAGCAAATACTCTACAGACAAACTGAAAGTTATGCTGCTTAATGCTACAAGCCTAAACAGTAAACTGCACCCCCTGGAAGCACTCCTCACCTTGGAAGATGCTGATGTCTGTGCAATCACAGAGACTTGGTTCAAGGCCACAGAAGAGCACCCTGGCCGTGCAGGGCTACAATGCCTTCCACACGTTTAGACCCCAAAATGAGCATGAAAGAACCAAAGGTGGAGGTGTATCCATTTTCATTAAATCCAAATACACCTCATGATGGAGAAACAGTATGACTTTCTTGAGCAACTCCAGGTCCAAATAACCATTGGTAAAATACCCTACCACATCATAGCTAGCTACAGGTCCCCCACCATGAATCAGGAGAAACATACCACCTACCTGGACTTTTGAAATGCTCAGTATACAGCCAAACACCTCGGTCATTGGAGACTTCAACTACCCATCCATCGATCGGCGACTTACATGAACACAAACATGATCACTCTGAGGTTCCTGGACTTTGTTCATTGAAATGCACTGGAACAGTCAGTCTGCACCCCCACAAGAGGCTTAAATGTCCTAGACCTAGTACTCACCAACATGGGAGGTTAATGCACTACCCCCCCCAGTGTGCTGCCCTCCCTAGTTACGTTAGACCATAAATCTGTCTCATTTGAAATAAAGATCATACCTGACACCCCCTGAGGAGGAAAAAATGGAAAAATTTCTTCAAAGCAAACTATCGTATAAAAGGTTTCAATGCACCTGATACCACAGACAACAATGACTCTTATGCAGAGAAGTGCGCAAATATACTGTATAGCCAGTTAAGCAAATGTGTTGACTTGGCTGAACCTTACAGGACTAAAACCAGTCTTCTCATAAAAACAAGCCATCCTGATGGACTGCAAGTATAAATAAGTTATATAACAAAAGAAAGAAACTTATATTTAAGAACAAGAAGGAACGTACTCAGCAAAGGAAGATTACCCTATGCAGCTTAAACAAGCAAATCAGAAACCCTGTAAAGTCCTCTAGTTATTAGACTAAACTAGTATCCCTAGTTAAAGACAATCATAAGGCATTCATTAGCTACATCCAAAATCTCAGAGGAAATACCCAACTGTGTGCTGAACTTATAGTGGATAGCACCACACACTGTGAACCTGAAGAAATTGCCAACCTGCTAGCTGACAGATTCAGCAACAGTTTCACCCCCCTGTCCCCACCAGCCATACACCACATCATTCCTGACACCTGTCCTCTACCGGTTATCTCCAAAGAACAGGTCATTCAAGCACTCTCCAAGGTACAGCCTGTATGGGACCAGATAACATCTCAAGCTCCATACTAAACAATCTGAAACAAAATCTAGTGGAACTGCTCAGCTGTGTCTTTAACCACAGCCTGAACACTGGTTTTGTGCTGGTGGAGTGCACAACAGAAACAGTAATCCCCTTGCACAAAGGGGGTACATCGACCAACCCTGGGAACTATAGACCCATTAGCCTGATCAGCCTTATCTGCAAGGCCATGGAAAGAATCATCATAGATCTTATCAACCAGGACATAGGCAACCTTCAAACTCTTGATCCAACCCAGTTTGGGTTTTGTCAAGGGTAGATCTTGCTCATTAAACCTGGTGGACTTCTTTGAGAAAGTCAACAAAGCCCTGGATGAGGGAAGGCAGTACGTAACGCATGTCTTGATTTATCCAAGGCATTTGACACAATTCCCCAATCAAGAAACCCTCTCTACTGCTATTCTGCCTTTCCCTTAACCCATTAAGCTGTCTACTTAATAGATTAGGCCATGGCTATAATTTGGCTCCTAGAAAACAACAAAGTATAAAGAATTCTCATCTTTCCTTTGTCGAATATTTTAAAATGGTATAGCTCATCAGATGAGGAACTGAAAGAACAACTGCAAGTTGTCAAAACTTTTTCAGATGATATAAGAATGTCATTTGGTCTTGATAAATGTGCAAAAGCAACCTTTAAAGCAGGTAAACTGCAGCACCAAGAAAACATCAGTTTGGGACAAGAATGGGATATAAAAGAACCTGATCAAGAGGGAGTGTATAAATATTTGGGAATTGATGAAGGATCCACAATAAAACATGAACAAATGCAAATCCAACTTAGTAAGGAATACTTTAGAAGACTAAAATTAATCCTGAAAACAGCATTGACATCTAGGAACAAAATCCAAGCTATAAACTAATTTGCTCTTCCTGTCCTAACTTACAGTTTTGGAGTGATTGACTGGCCCCAAAACGTGTTGGATAGATCAAACAGGAAAATAAGAAGGATGTTTCATGCTGAACAAATGATTTATAAAAATCAGTGCATACCAAGATTATATATTTCCCATTCTGAGGGAGGGATGGGCCTCCTTAAAATTGATTACATGTATAGATCTGCAATCGTGGCACTGCACACATACCTGCTGACCTCACAAGACCCAAATGTAGTGAAAGTTTTGAAACATGAAGAGAATAAATCTAAGATGACTTCTCTGTTTAATCTAGCAGAAGCATATCGGTGTCAAGCAGGAATGGAAGTCAAACCAGAAGTAGATAAAAATCAGGCAGCAACTGAATGTGCTAAAAAACAAAAGAAAGAATATAAGGTGAAGGATCAGATGAAAAGGCAAGAAATGTGGAAAATGCATAAATATAGTTGCAAGTACAGAAAACTTCTGGAAGAACCTCATGTTGATCAGGAACAAATGCAGGAATGGTTAAGGAGAGGCAAATTCAAACCAAGAGATGAAAGGTTAATATTGGCGGCACAAGATAGTGGGCTACATACATAAAACCAAATTGGAAACAGTCGCACACATTGTTGTTGGTTGTGACATACTAATGGCAGAAGGACTGTATACTGAAATACATAATAATGTGGCAAGACTGTTGTACTGGTGAATGTCCAAACATTATGGTATTGAAGTGGTTGAAAAACACTGGAAACATGAGCCATAAAGCATCATAGAAAATGATGAAGTATACATCACCTGGGATCACCTATTACCAACAGTTCAAAAGACAGATGCTAGAAAACTGGATAAAGAAGACAAAAGTAGCATTGATCATTGAAATCGCCACACCCAATGACTACAGTGTCTTGTGTACAGAGAGACACAAAGTCATAAAATATCAGGATCTGCAGGCAGAAATGAGAGCAATGTGGAAGAAAGATACCCATACAGTTCCAATAGTAGTAGGAGGAGCAACAGGTCTTATAAAAAGAATCTACAATTGTATTTAGATATGTTACGAATACATGTAACCCCATACAAATTGCAGAAAGAGTCATTACTGGGCACATTGCGGGTGCTACAAAGAGCACTTTTGGCTGACATCAAATACTGAAACAATACTAATTTCATGAACTTTAATCATACTTTGACTTTGGAATGCGGTCCATTCCCGTCATGGTATTAGAAACCCAAAAGATTTGGAGAAATTAAAAAAAAATGGGTATTGATCAGTTCATCACTAGATGGGTAGCAAATTGGCTCACAGATAGAATGCACACTGTCAAAGTTCATGAGTCTACATCACCAGTAGACCAGTTACCAGTGGTGTCCCACAAGGATCTGTACTGGGCCCTCTACTGATTGGAATCTAAGACCAGTGAAAAGTTGATGGCATGTGGCTTACCAGCTTTGCAGACGACTGTAAACTGGGTGCAATAATAGAGTCCCCCAATGGTGTCAACAAATTACAGAAGGGACTGACACAGACAAATGACTGGTGCCAGGGCCATGGACTGAAACTAAATGCAAAAAAATGCCTCATTATCCCCTTTGACAAAGAAGTAGCCCCTGCTGTTTACAATATTGATAGCTCCCCTCTAAGCTCAAACACAGTGGTGTGAAACTTGGGAATGCTGGTTGATAGCAATCTAAACTTCGATCACCATGTGTCCATAGTGGTAAGGAAAGCTTTCTACACTGCACATCTCATAAATAAGGGCATTGCATCCAAGATCAGGGAGGTCATAAATCCATTTTATTCAACCCTTATCAGACCACTGATTGAGTACAGTGCTCCCTTCTGTATGTACCTCACCAGACACCTGCAGCAGTGGGATAGACCACAGAGGTTTCTAACCAAAGAGAATTTAGGGTCCCCAAGACACAACCTACATGGAAAGACTGAAAGCTCTGTCACTGTACTCTACATCAAACAGGCTGCTGAGAGGTGACCTGTGCCTGGCCTACAGAGCAGTCTCTGACCCTGCCCTAATGGAAACGCTGCAATCGCAAATCAAATAGGGATAAGAGTCACTCACTCCAGGGATCTCAACCTAGCCTGTGACATTAATAGAACTTGTGGGAGAGACAAATATGTTTCCCAGAGATTGCCACTCTGAATAAGCTCCCACTTCATGTGAAGCAGAGCTCCTCAATAACCCTATTTAAGCACAACCTTGATAATTGAATGTGTAACTGCAAATTCACCCCAGGGGGAGCACCTGTGGCACTCATTGACAGGGGCAGCCAGTGCTGATCATAGGTTTATAGATAAGTACTAAACTAACTGCCCTTGCGAGCCATTTTAAGCCTAGCCAATTATCCCTTGGGAGACTCAAACCCTGCACCTTGTGTTTGTAAGGCAAACACCTTAACCACTAGGCCATCCTCCCAATCCCCAATGACATAAAATCACTCTGCAAACAGCAATCATCTAACTAATGTCAATTAGGGTACTCAGGGTTTTTTTACATTCCTAGGCTTGTAAAGGCCCTAAGGCCATTAGCTTAGTAACCTCTTATGAACCTATGAATAAGGGTGAAGAATACAGTATGAAAGGTACGTTGGGCATAGCAATGTGCCTGTTTGTATGAGTTTGTCCCTGTCATTTCTACAAATACTACAAATATATCCAGGCTAGAGCCTGAAATTGGTCACTACTGATCAGTGCATTACCCCGGTAAACAAATATAAGTAAAGGAATAAATAAATATGTTTTTGTCTTTTTTATAATCAAGTAGAGGAGGGAGAGGTGACTGTATGTCTAAGAACATAATGAATTATTGGTGGAATTTGAAGTTTTACAGCATTAACTCTGATTGGGGACTATCATTGTTTATTCTAAGAACTGACACAATAGTGCAGATCTGCCAAGAATTATTTTAAAGCTGTGGTCAGCCCTACATCATACTACCAGCAGTTATTTATTTATTTATTTATTTGCAGTTTGATTACCGGGGAAGTCCACTGGGCCGAATTGACCAAATTTCAGTTGAGGCCCCGGAAGAAAAGCTCCAAGATGCATTATACAATTTAGATACAACTGATAGTTAATATTAAAGATAATATTATGTAGAATAATTACTCATAAATGCATTCAATATCATGCATAGTTAACAAATTCATTAAGCTTGAAGGTAGGGATCATACAGTTTCATTTCAGGAAAACAGATAATGTGTTAGAAGTCGAAACAGTTTACATACAAACCTTTTAAGAAAATGTAAATACGCTTTACATAGACACATCAACAGTAGAATGCTATTTACAATATTTACAAGGTTGGGCTGTGTGAGGGTAGCTGTAGGAGTTGTTGAGAGCTTAGATAGGCTCATAGGAAGATAACTGTGAGAGTTGTAGAGCTTGGGAACCAGAGAGACAACCCCTTTTGATTAGGTTGGGTGAAGGCAGGTACATTTCCTTTTAGTGGACAGATGTTTGAATAGTTGGGTTTTGAAGTTTTCTGAGTTTGGTATGCTTCTTAGTGTGGAGGGAAGGGAATTCCATTTTTTGCCTAGTGAGAAAGATAGGAGAAGTTGGCCAGCAGGACATTTAGGTTTATGGATAGTAATTAAGTTCTGATTTTCAGATCTGAGAGCTCTGTTGGGTGTATAAGGGGGAAGGATGTTAGTTAGAGCGGGACATTTTGTCGGGTGAAATATGAGTCTATATGCAGTAGTGAGTTGTAGATAGTCTAGGTAGTTTGGGAGTTCAAGCCAATTCAGGGATTGTAGGGTTAGGCAGTGATGGGTGGTATTTTTAGATTTAGAGGCAAATTTAGAGATTTTGTTGTAGCAGTTTTCTAGTTTAGAGGTGATAGAGGAGGACAGGTTGGTTAGGTGAGGGACTCCGTATAATAAGGAAGGAAGAAGATAAGTCGAGGCCAGAGTTTGCCTGGTAGATTTGGAGAGAAAGCAATTATTCCTATACAGCATACCTAGCTTTTGGTGGGTTTTCTTAATATTTTGTTGAATGTGAATATCAAACTTGAGGTGTTCATCTACAGTAATGCGAAGTAGTTTGGCAGAGGGGATCACTTCTATAGGTGTGTTGGTCTGACTATAGACTGAAGTTGTTTTTATCGTAGGAGAGGGTCTTTGTGGGAGGGAATAGTAGAATCTTTGATTTATTTGCATTGAGAGAGAGGTGGTTTTGGTGCATCCAGTTTTCAGTTGTTGAGAAGGCAGTTTGGGTCTTAGTCATTAATTCAGAGAGGTTTGAGGCAGAGCAGACTAAGGTTGAATCGTCTGTGTATTGAATGATTTTAGCATCAGGAATAGCAGTGTGAAAGTTATTGATGAAGATGTTAAAAAGCATTGGCCCAAGGATGGATCCCTGTGGTACGCCAGTTGGGGTAGGTAGGAAGGAAGAGATGGAGTTCTTCCATTTGACTGCCTGTGATCTGTCTGAGAGATAGCTGGAGAACTAGGATAAAGCATTATGTGAGAGATTAAGGTTTGAGAGATGGCAGAGAAGGTACTTGTGGGAAACAGTATCAAAGGCATTAGACAGATCGAGTAAAACAGTAGAAACTAAGTGGCCTGGATCTCAGGCTTGATTGACAGTTTCTAGGAAAGAGAGTAGAGCGGTTATTGTGCTATGGCCTGGACGGAAGCCATGCTGGATAGGAGTGAGAAGATTGTTTTGGGTCAGGAAAGACATAAGTTGGAGGTGGATGCATTTTTCTAGGATTTTGGAGATTGGTGAGAGCAAAGCAATGGGGCAAAAGTTTGAGATGCTGGTATTTCTGCCTCCTTTATGAAGAGGAAGAATATAAGATGAGTGCCAGAGTTTGGGGACATATAATTCTTTTGTGGATCGGTTAATAATGATGCTGATTGGGAGAGCAATGCCATCAGCAACACATTTTAAGAAGGAAGAGGGAATATAGTCAGGTGTATTAGAGCAAGGTTTAAGTTTGGACAAAAGTATTTTTTTATAAAGTTAGTGGAGATGGGTTTGAGTTCAAACAGATGAGAGTGAGGTGAGTTAGAAGTGGGAGAGTGTAGAGCAGTTGGGTTATTATTAGGAAATGTCTTGGTGAGGGTAGTAATAGTTTCTATGAAAAATGAGTTAAATTCAGAGCCTAGTTCGAGGTCAGATTTACTTGGGTCAGGACAGGGATTATTCTTGGTGCCTGGATTGAGGAGTGAGTTTATTGAGTTCCAGAATTTTTGTTTTTTTTTATTGTTATTGGACTGAAGTTTGATATAGTAGGATTTTTTGTCTTTGGTGATTAGTCGTTTTGCACAATTGCGAAGCTCTTTATATTGGAGCAAGGTACTGGCCAGTTTATTGTTTTGGAAAAGCTTTCATAGTTTGTCTCTGTGGTGCATAATCTGTTTTGTCTCTTTGGATAGCCAAGGAGCAGTTTTAGTTTTTATCCTTTTGTTTCTTAGTGGGGCTAGTGAGTTTAAAGTATCAAGGAAGACAGAGCTGAAGTATTCTATAGTCTTGTCAAAAGGAAGGATGTTTAGAATTTGCCATTTCATTTGTTTGAAAGTATTTGAGAAAGTAGTAGTTTTTTGTCAATGTCTTTAGCCAAGGAAAACACAACTGGTATTAATACTCATCTTGCATTTTACACAGAGCAGTGTTATGTGGGAAGTGATGACATGCATGTATGTTACACTTCACATTACCTGCAAGGTCCACTGAGCAGTGAGGAAAGGAGATGGGAATACTCATATGTAAATGGCAGCATAGTATCCTGCAAATGAAGGCACACAGTCTGAGGGGTACATAAGGAGATGCAAATGAGTACATGTGGAAGCAGGTCATAATTCATAGCCACAGAGAACATTATGCATGCAGCCAGCTGCGTGCCATTATAAGAGTAAAAAGCATGTGCGGGTTTGTGGAACTGTAATAAGTAAAGAGGCTAGGAGCAGCAGAAACTATGCTTAAGTGGCAATAATTCTTGTCTGTAAACATGGTTACCTCACTATCCCTGTTGGGGAGCTCCCCATAATTGGTCGTCATATGTTGTCCACAGACAGGATCAGGACGAATGTGTGGAATTCCTGTACTGGTGGGTACTAAGGTTTGTGTAACTGTAACTGTACGTAACACAATGGGAAATGTGTGTATCAGGAGCATTATTCCTCAATAAGCTACTTCTACTTTTTCCTCAACACATCAGAAGACAGATGCACCATCAAGTGTGGCTTCTATGACATTGTCCATCTCCCTGAAGTACTGGTTGCTATAGACTGCACACATGTGGTAATAAAGGACCCACTTGGTGTTCATAGACTGCTTTATGTTAGCAGAAAGGGCTACCATTTTATCAAATACGTGGTAGTGTGCTAATCAATGTCTCTGCACAGCATCCTGGCAGTCCCCATGATTCCTACATCTGGCATGCAAGTTATATGTATTGGTACTCCCAGTGCAGAGAAATTACGCAGGGCTAACTAGCTGGAAAGTGCAGGAACTGTGCTAATCAAACATATACAGAGTCAAAGACAGTGTCTACAAATGTCTCAACTCCCATATGTTCCCATTGTGTTTCAGCTGATGCTGGATACTCAGTGGGGCCCTGGTTTATGATATCCATATGGAACCCATATAGCATGTCTGAACTACAGTATCACACTGTGCATGCACAAACCAAAACACCATACAGCATGTGTTCAGCCTACTTAAGTCCTAGTTTCTCACGGGATTTCAGGTCCCAAAAGGCCATACTATCACCCCAGCTGTAAATCCTTCCACCTTCAACCATACTTACAGTATCAGATCCTATCCAACATCTTGTTCAGTCTATCAACATCTCAACCCCAGGCACATTAGCTCTAGATCCAAACACTACCACAAACTAATAAACAAATTCCTGAAGTTCATCGCCAAGTATAGACTCAACCTAATACTTGGTGGTGATATTCCCCCCAACCTTGGCCCACTCACTTCAGATACACATACCCCCTCTACTTGCAATCTAAGCTACAAACCTACAATTAATAGGCTTAATAGGCCAACTAACTCTCTCCTAGTCTGTCATCTCAATATTAAAAGCATTAATAACAAGGTACATGAACTGCATGCACTTCTGGATGTCCACTCCCCTGAGATTCTCTGTTTATCTGAAACCTGGTTAAAACCTAACACTAAAGACAATGAAGTGTTACCACCTGGGTACAACATACACAGGCTGGATTGTGCTTCGAGGAAGGGGGGTGGGGTAGCTGTACTCTATAAATCTGAGTTGAATGTCACCATAGATGTAATACAACCACCTCAGATTAATAACTCAGAGATTCTTGCCACCAAATTGCAACTTAATAAAAATAAATGCATTAATATCATCTGTATGTACATTCCCCAGGTAACAATATATCTACATTTGAAGATATCCTGCACTGGCTATCATGTCACTACCCCAAGAAACCCTACTACTTGGAGACTTTAACATAGACTGGGGCACCTGTTCCTCAGAATCCCCAACCACCCATATTAACCTGCATGCATTTACACAAATCATATCCACCCCTACCAGGATAGGTAAACCCAACCAAAAAGAAAGTATACTTGACTGGGTACTCATAAATAGTCACCCCCAACTGTACACCTCTGGTACCCTCCTTAATGGCCTAAGCGATCACCTTCTCACATATGTAATTAAGCACAAAACTATTAATTCCCAACAACCCTTACTCAGAAAGGTTAGAAACAATAAAAACTTTGACCCTGCCAAATTCCAACAAGAACTAAACTCATGTAATTGGTCTATTCTAAAACACCTCCCGTTAGAGGAAGCAGTAGCATACTTTAACAACAAATTCCTTGAGATCCTTGATTTGCATGCACCTGTTCGTTCAAAGAGAGCCAAGGCAAAAACTGCTCCATGGCTTTCTATAGAGTCTAAACTCAAAATTACCCTTAGAAACAAAGCATGGGCTTTATGGCGTTCTTCTAAAGACCCTCAAGATCACATTAAATACAGGCAATCCAGGAACAAAACCAAAAAATCAATTTTACAAGACAAAAAACAATACTACTGTAATTTACAGACAGTAAATCAAAATAACCCTCAGAAGTTTTGGGCAGGTTTAAATAATCTACTACATCCTGGACAAACTTCAACCCCAATCCCTGCTGCTACTATTGATAAAACCCTTGAAGATGTTTCTGATAGTTTTAACCAATTCTTTACTGAGACAATTCAAGCCATAGCTAGCCAACTACCTCCTAGCTCCCCTGGTCCTGAAAGTAGCACCCCTAGAAACCTACTCGTGTTCAGCTTCCAACCAGTCGCCACTTCACTTATCCGTACCTTGATCAAAAAATTAAAATCCACTACACTTTCTGCTGATCAACTCCCTGCCGAGTACCTACAAAAATCAGCTGATGCTATTGCTTACCCCGTCTCAATACTAATCAATCGAACCATAGTAGAAGCTAAAATTCCCACCATCTGGAAAATATCCTATGTAATCCCACTTCACAAAGGAGGCAGCTCTACTGAATTCTCCAATTATAGGCCAATAGCTATACTCTCTTCATTTGCAAAGATTATGGAAAAATGTATTCATAGACAACTCATGCACCACCTAATCCAGAATCGCCTTATGGCAGACACTCAGCATGGCTTCCGTCCTCATCACAGCACTACTTCAGCCCTCCTAGCCTTTACCAACACCATAAACCATAATCGCAACAATAATTATATATCCTCAGCCCTCTTTTTGGATCTTTCCAAGGCATTCGATATGGTTGATCACCAACTTTTAATCCACACCCTGCAAACATTCTGTCTAGATACTGGAGCCCTCCAATGGTTTCAATCCTACCTGAATGGTCGACAGCAGGCTGTCCTCTGGCAGAACAAACTCTCTAACCTTCTACCTAACACCCTTGGAGTACCACAAGGCTCTATACTAGGGCCCTTGCTGTTCTCCATCTTCATTAACGACCTTTATACTGTCATCCCAAAAGTCAGCTGTATCCAATATGCTGATGACTCTACTCTGATTTGCTCAGCCACATCTCCAGTAGAGTTATGGTCAGCTACCCAGACCACCTTTAATACAATAGAAAACTGGCTTTCTGAACATCGTCTGATCCTAAATCCCCAAAAAACTACAATGCTGTTATTTTCACCAACACGTAGGTCTTTTTTTCACCTTTACCATAAAATCAGATGATGGCACAATAATCTCCCCTGACCCATCTACAAAACTATTAGGTGTCATCATAGACAATAATCTAAAATTTGACCTACATGTTAACCAAACTATCAAAACCATCAATAAAAAACTAGGGTCACTTTAGAGAATAAAAGCCTTCCTAACCCCTCCAGCTAAAATTGCCATAGCTCACCCTCACCTTCTTTCAACCCTTCTGTATGCATCCCCTCTACTCTCGAATTTAAACAAGACTGTCTTTAACAAACTCTCAATTTGCTACAACCACATTGCCAGGTTTGCCACTGGGCTGCCTTTTAGGACACATCATTGCATCAATCTAAATCAGCTTGGGTGGCTTGAACTACCCAGCCTAATCCAGTATAACCAACTGATTATGGCCTATAAAATCCTCTATAATCTGGACAATACTCCTGCACTTAAAAATATTATCACCCCTATAACAATCCTAGACCGCTTCGATCCTCTAACAAACTACTAATTCAGACTAGCAAAATTAATAACATAGCCGGTGATTCTCTCTTTGCAAACTCTGTAAGTAGATCCTGGAACTCTCTTCCAGCTGATATTACCTTACTTTCCACCTTAGGTCAATTTAAAACTAGACTCAAACAACATTTGTCACTTAACTGGCTATGTCAATGTATCAAGCCTGGCTAACTCTATCTAGAATGTGTAAAAATCTGTTAACCAGTTTACTGTGTAATTTAATTTAATCCTGACTTGTGCTCAGGATTAACTGTAACCTGTGGAACTTGTTTAACTTGCTTACTTATGTAATCTCTGTAAATAGTCTGTTTGTAATATGTAATGCTGGTATTATGTAATGCTGTATCTGCTTACCCTTGGAGCTTTTCTCCCCGGGCCTCCACTGAAAATGGACATGCATCCAGTCGGACTATCCCGGTCAACAAATGTAAAATAATAAAAAAATAAATAAATAAAATAAATAGTTCCATGGCTTGAATATGTCTGGGAGAACAATGTAGTATGTCATTACCACAGCCTGCATGATGTTTGTAGAATGCTACAAGCTACATAATATATTTGCTAAGAAGGCTTTTGACCATCCATCCATCCATCCATACAGCCATCCATCCAATCATCCTTCCAGCTAGCCATCATCCATCTGTCCATCCATCCATCCATCCATCCATCCATACATATATACATACGTCCACCCATCCATTTCAGGTACCTCTAGACTGGGTCTATGTTATTTAATCGACCGTTCGTAATGTCGAAGCTGTGGAAACTTGAATTCTTTCCCAGGGAAAGAATTCAGTTGGCTGTTTCCACGGCTTCAACATTTTCTCTACTGTGGTGCGAAAGTTACGGATCGGGTTAAGGTAAGTGTGCGAGTGTGACGGACGTTGGGGTTTAGGGTGCGGGTAAGGTAAGTGTGCAAAAGTGACAGACTTTAGGGTTAGGGTGTGGGTAAGGTAAGTGTGTGATAGTGATGGACTTTAGGGTTAGGGTGCGAGTAAGGTAAGTGTGCAATAGTGACGGACTTTAGGGTTAGGGCGCGGGTAAGGTAAGTGTGCAATGGTGACGGACCTTAGGGTTAGGGCGCGGGTAAGGTAAGTGTGCGATAGTGACGGGCTTTAGGGTTAGGGCACGGTTAAGGTAAGTGTGTGATAGTGACGGACCTTAGGGTTAGAGTTTGGGTTAAAGTTAGTGCATAGATATTTGTGTATGTAAGGTGTAGTGTAGGTTTATCAGGGTTTTGGTGTGCTTGTGTTGTATGTGTGTTTATTGGAACAGCAAATGTTTTCCCTGTGAAAAAATTTGCTGTTCTGAGGTTTCGATGTTGTCATTTTTCGAACTTCCAAGTTCGAACATATGGTGTTCGAAATTTTGGAAGTTCGATTATATGACATAAACCCTCTAGACCTATTACAGCAGCTTCTTGTAACTGCCAGCACTCTGACATCATTCAGCTGTGACAGTGATGCTGAGAGACAGTCAGCAGTAGTCACACCATGCCTCCGAGACAGTGATGGGTACAGTACATGGCAGTGGCATCTAGTATAGCTTTATGTGCCCATGAGGATTGCACAGTGTATTTTCACATCACATTGTCCATCAGACATCTCCACATGCATCACACAGCGGAAGTGTGGAGTGGATCCCAGTCATTATTACTTGCATGGATACAAAGGGACACAACTCTTAGATGACAACACAGCCTTGATGGGTGGCTATGTCACTAGAGGCAGAGACACAGGTCTTGTGACAAGAAGTACTATGAGTCATAGCCAATATTCTCTGGTGTCAGAGAGTGGGTGGCACTACAGGACCATGACTGGGAGGTTAAGTCACTGTATAACTGTGATCTGGGGAAACTGTGCTGGCTTGATGTAGCAAGACTAGAGAGATCCTGGAATGGGGAGGATGCAGTTCTGAAGGAATGAAACCTTTATGGAGTCCCCTGGTGAGGTGTTCTTTCCCAGGAGGCTGGCAGGTATTTCTGGCCACAATGTGAGATGGTGGTGTAAGATTTTGTTAGACCTACAGAAATCTGTTTAATCTGTAACAACCTTTCACCATAACCAGCACATATATGGACTGCCCCTGACCGTGGACAACACTGTGGACAGGTCAGTGATGATGACACTTGCCACTTGCTATCCTGTACACATAAGTGGATATGGTAGTGATGTTTGCCACCATAGTCCTCTCAGTACCAAGAATATCAATGTTCTTGGCCGTCATGGTCTCATCAAGGCTTTTACAATTCTGGGTGACTTTCTTATGGAAACCTAACACCAAAACACTCATCTCCATGTTGGTAAGGGTAGCAGCAGATTGTACCCAGATAACAGTCCTGCATTTCTGCTAGTTGAACCCTAGGAACTCCTTCTAGACTTATTTCCAGTGGGTATACTACATCTTCTGCAGCCACAAGGAGAGCAGTGCTGTAAATTATGGGGAGCTTCCCAACAGGGATAGTGAGCACTTGTACTGTAGAGCTTGTAGCCCAGGTGTGCATGGGACTGTACCTTCACCCTGAATAATGGGTGCAGTACCACCCAGGAGATACAGAAAGAGATAGATAGAAATGGGCAGGGTATGTGTGCGTGATCTGCCTGTGAATCACTCTGTGTCTTGGGATCACTGTCCAGACCTACTAGATTCTAACATAAGCCTGTTGTCCTGATCAGTTTGTACAGATATCACTGTAGCAGTAGTCTGGACTGTATATGTACTTTACAAGACAGAAGAGAGTGAATCTAAATATCTATGATACATGTAAGGTCCTGCTATGCACACCAACAGTGGTACTGAATATACAGATATAAAATAGCCATATAGCTCTGCTGCCATTCCCATTTGCCTCCATATCTAACATACCTATAGGAAGTATATGCACTGTTATGTGTGGCCTGCCTACTCCCTGTATGTGTATGGTTACTAAACTAAATGTTCTTCTGGCACACATTAAGGGTGCCACTCCTGCTGCCAGTGTCCTCTCACCAGGTATGATATCTGTACCTTCACCATCTCTGTGCAAGGATACTTCAGCAGTTAGCCTTATGGTGGCAGATGTCCACTTTCTAGAGACTGACCTGTCTGCTGCTGTGCTATATACCATATTGACGGCCCTGTTGATTATGTCAGTGACATTACTCTGACATTATTGTGTTGTGTGATTCTGCACACCCACAGCACTGATGTTGTGGACCAGCACCACAGGATGTGGTCCCATAGTGGCTGGTGGGTACTCTGTCCTGACCAAGTGGTACTTATTGACCTGAGTACCTGTAGCAGAATATCATTTGCAGCTTGGCTGAAATTTTCTAATCTCTAGCATCTGCCTATCTTGAGGCCAAGGTGAGTTTATGGAAACAAGAGACATAGCTAGGACAGTAGGTTACCAATTATAAATAGTTTCACAGATAGTATAGTTAGGGGATAAATGAGTGATCATGGCTGACAGTGCATGACTGGGCCATGGTGTTGTCGTTACACAGGGGGAGGCCTACTACAAGTGACATCACAAGATTTGCATGCAGAATTTCTATTTAGAACATTCAGAATAGTACAGGGATAGGCAGTCTTCATAGTTGTCTGCCTTCCCTTAAGTACAGTGTAGCTATATATCTACATCTATTATGTATGGGTTACATGTAGGTATCAACTTGTATATCTATACCTTGTTCGAGAGCAAGATCTGTAAAACTCACCTGAGAAATTGATCTTACCATAGCACTGCATAACACTGTGTACCTACTCAGGGCTGTTTCTTCTTTACACTGTTACCCTGATGCAAGAAACATGCCTCAAACTGCTGAGGAAGTGCTGCTGCTCCCTTTTTCTTTGTGCAATTTGATATTTAAAATGGTGATACATCAACTTAAGTCACAGATATGTAGCGCTTAGTATGGTATGCATTCATATGAGGGTAAGGGCCATGTATATCTATGAAATGCTATATTTTGATAAATCATGCAGGAAACATGATGTGTAACTAGGTTCTGCTACACAGTCAGCATGTCGTGCCTGTGAACTCATGCATACCATCTGCATATGTAAGTGCGTCATGCTTCATGTCAGTTCTAAGCTTCATGTCATGTCATCACATGCTTCATGTCAGCTCTAAGCTGTACTGCTAACTATCTAGAAATCCTATTTCCAGCATAAATAATAGCCTATCATTTTGTTCTAAATAGAATTCATAGTGATGGCTGCACATACTAATACACCATTGAGAATGCATGCCTGGCGTTCTAAGGAGAACAAATCATGACCTTTCTACAGGAGAACACAAACAGTTCAAGAAACAGCTGATGAGAATCTATTTCGGTCCATTTTGGCTGGTGGATGCCCCATTGACCTAACTGAACTTTTGACTGAGTTTATTGTCATCTCCAGGAATGGAAATCAGGAAGGAATGCCACAAATGGTGCAAGTATTTGGCATTCACAGTGTTTTTTTTTTTCAAACTACAATTTTAAACTTTTATCTGTTATTCAGAGAAGTGTTCCTAATAAAGGCTATTTCCTCTGACAGATACTGTGACATGCTAGGTGGACTTCAGTGGAGGGTTGTATCTCTGCTATGCTAGTTGCTAGGCCTATATCTCATGTCACTGATGTACAGTATACTGTGAGGTAATGTAGTTTGTAAGTTTTGTGCATGTGGGCAACATGTCAGGCTTCTATCTTGCACTTAGATGAGGGGTTGTGATTTAGTTGTGAGGCCCTAAGCACATTTTCAGTCTTCTGCTAGCTTGTACGTACACATCAGAGTATAGTTTTGCACTGCTAATTGTATCTCATCTACCCCTGTGTATGAAAGCTCTTTTATCCATTGTGTCTTTCAGTGCTAACAAAGTGAGAGGCCAATTATTTTAGCTGTTACAGGATGCAGCTGAGACTTTCAGCAAAGTGGGGTCAGTTTACATATTACATATTGACTATACTGAATATACTATTTGTAGGTCACTGTAAGTGATGTAACCCTTCTTATTGTGTCTGTCTCCTACAGGTCACGATGGCACCAATGAACCACAGCTGCATAAGCTGATCTCTGCCTCATCCATGGCTATTGATGTGGTGGCAACGGGGGTTGGAAGTGCTTCACTGGGGAGGTAGTGACCTCTCTCAGTCAGGCAGCTTGGCTCAATCTTCCATTGCACACCTACCATCAGTGTACAGGAGGCAAAGGGGGTGGTAGATGGTGTAATAAAATGCCGAGTAGCTGCTATCATGCCCCTCTTGAAGCACAATGCAGATGCACTTGACTGGGGGAATCCTGTCATCCGGCCTGCCTGACCAATCTCAGCCATCTGAATGGACTCATTGACATTCATCTGGGCTGCTAAGTAGCCAGCATACTGCCCATATCCCATTTTATAGTGTATTGCCATCTTATTGAGCCATAATCTGTCCCTTGTGCACTGTCCCCTCCTCTCAATCACTATTTGTCCACCATTTGTTTGTGTATGTCTAGACCACTTCTCCCCCTTCTAATGTGTGAACATCTGCCTTGTTTGTCTGCACTGTTTTATGCAGGTTTGTGTGTCTCTACTGTCTACCCTTCTCCACGTTTTTGTCACATGGTCTCCTTATCACCTTCCCAGCGTCTCTTCTCTTGTGTTATGTATCTATCTATATCTATCTATATATAAAGATAGATATAGCTAGTTATATAAAACTGGGGTACTACATAAAAAGTTTGTTCTGCCTCCCAACCCCACCTGCTTTTCTTTTATGCTTCCCTTCTGTTTGTACCTCAGCTTAGTATATTCTCCCACTTCCCACTGTCCTATACCCCCCTCACCGCCCATTCTTGGAATCAATAAGCATCCAGGTGATGGGCACCAGTCAGCAGGTGTTTACCCTGTACTTTAATCACTTGCTGATAATGTGCTCCAATATATGCTGTTTTATGTAACTTGCTGCCTTCTAGTCTCATGAGGTTTGTGCTAGCTGACATGTGGCTGCTGTCTTGTTCTATGCCTCACTTGATGTTTTGCTTTGTTGTGGCTGTTTAGATTTTTTAGCATTGCTTCTAATTTCCACATCAGGACACAAACAGCTGGCTGCACAGACCTGCACTTTGTTACCAGTTAGATATTCCTACATACTTTACACTGCAGTGTGTCACTGCTGTGCGGTAAAAGCCTTGTTTTGGCACTTAGTGAGTCCATATGAATCCTGGCTGTAGTGGTTTCAAAGGATTGGTTAGTGCTTTGTGGGTGGACAGCTATCTTTCATTGTTACTGGTGTTAAAGTTTTAAATCTGAATATTAAAATCTGAAAATATGCAGAGAGCGCTACACTGATTGGCTGAAAGCCTGATGTCTAATTTTGAAGGAGAACTTAAGTTGCTACTACAGAGGTACTATCATCAAATGACTACAGCTACTAAAAGGCAACCAAAAAACAGCACCTGTACAAAATAAAACTGAGAAAACAAAAAGCCTGCACAGTCTGGTACTTTCTTGAAGCCACCCAACAAATGAAACAAACAGAGTTATACGCTTTCATCCTTTAAACAGTGTGTAGATTTATGGCCTTGGAGCCTTTAAAAGCCTAGCCCATAGGATTACCCTGACATTGTGCCACCCGGCCTTAGTTCCCAGTGCCTCTGTCGAGTAGAGCCACTGGAGTGATCCTCGGGGTGAATTTTCTATTTCCCATACACTCATCAAGATTTCTCTTGAAGAGGACCAGTGAGGTGCTCTGTTTGACACGTATGGGAAGTCTATTCTAGAGCATGGGAAGTCTCTGGATAATGAACATGTCCCTCCAGCATGTTCTGTTGATTGTGGTAATGAGGCTGAGGTCTCTGGAGCATGTGGTGCGGAGGGATTGAGATTTCTTTAGATGTAGCATTTCTAATAGAGCTGGGTCAAACATGGCTTTGTAAGTCATGCAGAGATCGCCTCTAAGTAGGCGATATGAGACAGAGAATAGTTGGAGTTTCTTGACTCTGTCTATATAGGACAAGTGTTTAAGGCCTAGGATCCTCTTTGTGAGGTACTTTTGCTGCCTCTCCAGTTATTTCAGGTGTCTAGTGAGGTACATGCCAAATGGGGCATTGTACTCAATGATTGGCCTAATGAGGGAAGAGTAGAGGGAGACAATGACCTCTTTCTTCCTGGATGCAAAACCCTTAGTAATGAGATGTGCCACATAGAAGGACTTTCTGACCACAGTGACAATGTGGTGGTCAAAAGAGAGGTTGCTGTCAACCTGTGTTCCCAGATAATGCCTTCTGTGATCAGTGGACTACCATTGATGTGGTAATTCATGGGAACTGGGTTTTTCCCAAAGGGGATGACGACACATTTTTGGCATTGAGCTTAAGGCCATGGTTCTGACACCAGTTGTTGGTCTCAGTGAGGCCTTTCTGTAGGATGTCAACATCACTTGGGAAATTAATAATGGCTCCCAACTTGCAATCATCTGCGAATGTTGTCAGCCAGAGTCCCTTCATGTTGGCCTGGACTTCTGAGGAGTAGATACCAAACAGGAGAGGACCCAGGACCAGTCCCTGTGGGACTCCACTTGTGACTGGTCGGCAGTCTGACTTGGAGTCAGATACTTTCACACTGTGGGTTCTATCTGTGAGCCAGTTTGTAACCCACCTAGTGATATAGGGGTTGATGCCTAGCTTAGTGAGTTTTTCTATGATTCCTGAGTGAGGAATGGTATCAAAGGCCTTTGTCAGATCAAGGTAGTCTGTATAAACCACCTTGCCTTCATCCACAGCTCTGGTGACTGACTCAAAGAAGTTGACCAGGTTGAGCAGCCATGATCTACCCTTCACAAAACTAAACTGTGTGGGATCCAGAGTTTGGAGATTCCCTATATCCTTGTTTATTAGGTCCATGATGATGCATTCCATAGCTTTGCATATTAGACTTGTCAGGCTAATGGGGTGATAGTTCCCAGGGTCTGTAGTCGCTCCTCCTTTGTGGAAAGGGATGACTATAGCAATGCGCCATTCGGTAGGGACAAAGGCTGAGGTGAGGCTGTGATTGAATAGGGCACACAGGTGAGGTGTCAGTTCACTCTGTAGTTCATGTAGAACACAGCCAGGGATATTGCCAGGTCCCATAGAAGCTGTATTTTTGGCCTTGGACAGTACTGTTTGAACCTGTGCAGCAGTAATACTGGTTGCCTGGCAATCTACTGGTATTGTGGTTGGTCCTTTGGGGGGGAGAGGTAAAGGTGGCACTGAATCTGTCTGCCAGTATATTGGCAATATCTGTTTGCTCAGTATAGGAGGTACCATTGTGCAGTAGCTCAGAGCAAATCTGGGTATTGCCGTGAAGATACTTTACATAAGTATAGAAGGTCTTGTGGTGGTCTTTACTATCTGCTGCAATTCTATTTTCATAGCTAGCTTTAGAGGATTTGATGAGGGATCTCAACTTTTTGTTGAGGCTGATAAGGGAGTTTATCCAGTCTTGGGACTTCACTTTATTCTGCATCAGTTTCCTCCTTCTGTTGCAGAGTTTCTTTATGGCAGGGAACCACCAGATTGCTTCCTTTTTTGGAGGAGAGCATCTTGGTTCTATTGGGTATGGTGAGATTCATGCATTTGTGTACATGTTCGTACAGTGCAGTGGTGTATGAGTTAGTGGGTATAGGACTTCTTCAGCACTAAATTGATAATACAGGAAGCCATATTTAAGTATTTCCTTCCTTAATTAATTCACCATTTTTAAAGTGCCAGGACTAAAATACAACAGTCAAAAATGTCATTATTTTTATAACTACAGCTAGGTGGTGTACTGTGACTGAAAGGATATGCAGATGTTTGCTGTAATCATACAAAAGCACTCTCACTAACATTAGTCAACCCTGAACATATGTACATCCTCTGCAATTTAAGCCCATAAGAAAACAATATCAGCACCCAAAATGTGATGGGCCGGAAAGATGCCCTTACCAAACTGGTTGGTGGCAACCAAGAGTCTTGCATCACTGAAATCATAACATTAATGTAGAGGGGGAAACCCACTCTGTTATGAGTTGTGCAAGTGCAGTGCAAGCCAGGTAAAGGGGATAAGATGCATCTTAGTGTTACCAGAGGTCAGTGGAGGTGACATCAAAATATGTGAAAAAAAACTGAGGAGAGACAAAAAGGAAAGTTTTTTTATTTGGAAATGTTCAAACAACCTACTTAAACCAGGCCAAACTGTCATCCCAACCACTAATTGTAACAATACCACAGACTCAATAGCTGCCCAGTTTAATTCCCACGTTATCCAGTCTGTCGTGAATCTACTTAAAATGACCCCACTCATATCTCTCTGTCTCTCCCTACATTTCCTGATACCATAATCCCTCATTTTCCTTCCAACCCATTTCCATTGTCACTACAAAATAAATTTCTTAAAGCTTAAACCCTTTACCTTAGCTGCAGACATCATTCCTGTAGAATATCTTACCACTGTAGCCGAATCATTATCATACCCTATAGTCTTATTAACTGTTCCAAAACCGAAAGTCAAATCACTACTGTTTGGAAAATATCATATAACATTGCCATACATGGAGGATCACCCAGAAGATTTTCCAATTATTCACCCATAGCCATACTTTCACCACTGGCTAATATTCTGGAGAAATGCATTCACACACAGCTCATACACTAACTATTAATAATCTCATCACAAACATCCAGCATGGTTTTAGACCTAAGCATACTACTACAACTGCACTTATTTAGCTTTGCAAACAAGATAAACACAGAAAGGAAGTATAGAAGGTCTTGTGGTGGTCTTTACTATCTATCAAAAACATTCAACACCGCCCCACACCAAAAACTCCTAGAAGAAGCTGCCTCCCTAAATCTCTCTCTCAGTCTGCTCTATCAGGTTCCGTAACTACCTCTGATAGACTTCAGGCAGTCAAATGGCAACAAACCTACATCTTTAGAGTAATACCCTAACATTTAAACCAACTGACTTAACACTGCCCCCAAAGAAGCCATTCAATACACAGAAGACCTGACCCTCATTTGTTCAGTTCCCATACTCTCCTTACTGTAAAAGATCACTTAGAACTCCCTCTCTTCCACTGAATCCTGGCCATCCAACTCCCAGCTCCTTCTTAACCCCAACAAAATTAAAGTTATACTTTCCACCACTGAAAATAATACACATCAAAAGCAATCCTTCTCCATTACATCAGATAATAATACTCCTCTAGAATTTGTATCCCAATCTAAATTGCCAGGAGTCATTATAGATGAGAACCTAAACTTTGACTCCCACATAATGCAAGTAATGAAAAAAAATTGTCAAAGACTAGGTACCTTATATAGAGCCATACACTACCTTACTAGCAATACTAAGAAAAATATAACATCTTCTTACCTTCTTCTATGACTTCTTTATGCATCCCCCATATTTACTAATCTAAACACAAACTTAAAAGCTAAATTAAACACACTACAATAAGATGCTAAAATTTGCCACAAACATTCCCTCATACTCCCATGACCTTCCAAACCAGCTTATCTACTCCCAGCTAATCATCACCCATCCTCTTCTCTAGCAACCTTATAACTGTTGTGACATTCAGTATACCCCCAACAAGATCTTTAAGCTCTAGTATTCTATCTCTTCTAAAAGCCCTCAGATCTACAAAGACTGTAGGTGACTTACTGTACGCCAACTATGTTGAAAAATCTTTAATACCATTCCTCTTAACCTTTGGCTTATGCCCAAACTTCATAATTTCAAACGTACTATCAAGGAACACCTCTAGACATGTTGGATATGCTTCTGCCATACCCCAGATTAATCTTTAACATCCTGTTAGCTCCTCCCTACCATTCTACTCTATTATTTTGTCTGTACATTACTCCTAATATACTCAGCAGCTAAAATACTAAATTGAAACTCTAAAAATAATTCCTAAATCACACTCCCTCTTTCTTAATACTATTCCCTTACTGCTTACATCTCTTACTCAGTTTCCTATCATGCATTTCCTTCCTCTTTCTCCTCAGTCCACTGTTCTCTAATACACTTTTTTCCTCCTTTTCCCTACAAGAATTTTGCTGCTACTATCAAATATTTGGATGAATAATGCTTTATTTACTGATATTGGATTTCTTCTGTTGTTAGTTCCATGAAATTTTATCTAATTTTGCCTTTTACCTGTATTTGTCTTAACTTGTTGTGATTTAGTATAATTTTAACAAACTGTGGAGTTTTTTTCCCCGAGCCTCCACTGAAAAGGGGTATTCTAATAATCACAGTCAGACTTTCCCGGTAAAGAAATGTTAAATAAAGAAATAAAATAAAATTATTTTTCTGGATCCCATGCCTGCCAACTATCTATCCCGTATTGCAACCACGTTTGGATCCCAACACTGGGGTGAAAGTTGCCCAAGATCATTCAGGCAGCCATGAGGGATTTTCACATTTTCTTGCCTTAATCCTTTCCCAGTGGCTAACCTGCATGGTTGTAGACATGAGAGCTTCCAATGTCTTTCCTTGTGTGCATGCACATTCCTGCATATGCCCCATGAAGGCTATCATGGTTGACACATGTAAACCAATGTCCCTGCCCCATATGCTGCATATTATGCACCTTTCACTCTCCATCATTATAGCAGGCCACAATAGGAAAACCAACATTCTCTACCTTCTCCGATTTTCCTTTGTTGGGTTCTTCAGTACCTGGATTAGTAATTGATCTCAAGTAATCTGTGAAAAGATGGGGATTTATCCATCTGCAACATGGAGTTAAAGGGACAGAAAGCATATTTAATAAGGATGGTCAGAAGCACGTGGTTGATGCAAAAATAGCAAGGGGTACTAGACAGCTCTTGCCATAACTCTGTAAAAGAAAAAGTAAATACTTATTCTAGCCATAACAGACAGTAATCTGTTTTTTTTCCTCATAAAATCAGGTACCAGAAACCAGTCAAGAAAGAGATGATCCATTAATTTCCAAATCCAGTTACTTGGATGGCACTTCACTTACTGGTTTCTAAACAAGACAGACCTTGTTGAAAGGGTCTGACACTTGACTCCAAAGTAAGGTTCTGCAGTGGTGAAATGCAGTGCATTCCTTCACCAAGCCTAAGTAATGCTTCTGTTTCAGTGCACCAGTGAAATGCTTTTGCCAAAAACGGCCACTGCTGCTTCTGAGAAAGGCTTGCTTCAATGAGTGAGGCCACTTAGGGACTCATAAACCAGCAGTGCTGCCAAGATATGATGACCAGCACAGTGTTTACTAGCATTTTATCCTGAGTGAACTGATGGGAGAGATGTGAACAAATTATCCAGAGAGTCTGTTAAATGCAATAATCTTAGATGTAAGACTGAAGAGTGAAGATTCTTCTGTCCCCATACTTAGGAAACCACTTGCTGTTCCTTAGAAAACATAGGACAACAGTGATTAGAATAAAGGCATGTTTTTGGATTGTTACATAAACAGGATTTACATAAAAATATTATTAAACATTGTCATGTGCTTGATTCTACTGAGGGTATGACTGAAAACGTGGGCACAAAACCCTCATTTATACTTACTTGTGGTTTAAATATAAAAAGACATTTAGAAATGGGGGATGATAGGAACATCTAATTGTTGCAGAGGAATGCATGAGTGTGGTACCTGCAAACAGTGTAAGTATATTAACACTCGCAAATCTGTGATTTTTTTGGGATAAATATGACACACATACTTACATACACATACTAGACATTTCAACTGCAGTTCTGCTGGGGTAGTATATACAGCAGTTTGCTTATCATGCCCCAAATTTTATACTGGAAGACTGAAAATGTGTTAAGTTAATGAATTTATCAATGATATTATGCCATCAAAAGGAAAGATGAAAGTAGTGTGTTAACAAAACACAGCATGTTTTCTGCACAAGTTTCAACAGATTTCTGTGCTTTGTTTTGGAGAAGGTTGATAAAGATTTTAGATGGGGGGATTGGAGCAATTTTTATTTTATACAGGAAACTGGTTTGGCAAATTTTATTAGAGTCTGATAAGTCCCCTGAGTTGAATGACTTTTTGCCCATTAAGAGTATCTTAAATATGAAATAGAATAGTATTGAGTTAATTATATTGGTTTTATGTGATCACATGATTTTCTAGTTAATGCTTCTGAAGAAGTCCTGTATCTTGTTGGATGAAAGGACTCAACATTTTATTAATTTTTGTTTTGTTTTGTTTTTTTGCTGGACACAGTTATGTTGTTTGTTTTGTTCTAAACAAATCAAGTTGTCATATGTTCATTTCAGAAGAAGGTTTGACTTCAGTTTTCCTGTGGGAGAGAAGGTTTTAAATATTTTTGCCCTTGTGCCTGTTGATCATTGAACAACTCTTAGCTGGAACTGACTCCATTTTTTTCTCCATACTAACTACCCCCAGCACAGGGGCAAAAGCTGTCTGGAGTGGTCATCATCCAGGAAAAAATGAGGGTGTTTTGTTCCCACCTGTCCACAGACCATCAGCCCTTCCTACAGCCAGATGTCCATCAAATGGCTTGCCAGTCCCAGCCCACAGACCATCTCAACTAGCAGTCAATGGGCCCATAGGGTGGGATAGGACTTGGCACCTCTTCTGCATCAAATTGTCCACCATGGGGCTCACAAGTCCCAAGTCACTGCCAATTCTGAGGCTATCAGTGGTCCTACAACAAAGTCCTCATTAAACAAGATGGCCAGAAAGTTCCTGGCTGGGGTAGGTACAGTATTGCCATGGTTTTCTAACACTCTCCCCTATTGTTACTGGCTTGGCATACCAAGCCTATGCCCCCCAGACAATGGCTTCTGGAGCATCTGCTTGCATTGGAGCACTAGACAACCAGGAACCATCTCAACCCTCCCCCGAAGGGACAAGCTGGCATTCACTGGCCACTCCCATCCTACTTTCCCTATCTGTTCTACTACTTGAGCTGCTCTCAAACCTAGGTAATCTGGGTCATAATCAGGGTTTTATCTGTTAGTACCACAGAGCCAGGCTTGTGGAAGGTAAAGTTCCTAGACCCCCACATACATGAGCCAACACTTTCAGCAAGCCTAACAATTATACAAGGATAGTTTAGGCAAACAGTATGGTAAGATATGTTACATGACTTGATAGGAAACCTTAATGGACATTTTCCTTGCCTGTAAACAATATTATGTGATTGAAGCAACTCTAGGACTGCTGCATCTTGGGCATGAGATGACATTCCTTCTCACACGTTTGAGTTGTGTAAGACCTTCATGGTAAGATTAAAATTTGTATGTTTATGTTTTATCAGTTTCTGCCAGTAGTGTTATTTCAAACTTGACAAATTGTTTGAAAGCTATGGAATCTACATTTGAAGATGTGATCTTTGTAAAACTGCACCCCCCACCTGTCAACCATCAAGCCACTCCCATCTGTACCTGAACTCATTTGTTCCCTCATATTGCATTTCTCCAGCATGACATCAAGGACCATTTGGAGAAACAGTGGTCCAGGCAGTAATGAGGGCTTTATCATTTTTTTCCCTTTCCACAAAGCCCTGACCATGAGTGCATTCTGGTTAACTTGACCTTTTAATCATCTCAGGACTTTCTCTACTAGGGTTGGGGCCAACAAGAATCCTAAGGACGTTTCTAGACCAAGCATCATCCTGCTGCTGTGGGGGGTTGTTATGATCTACCATCACGTCTCACTCTCCTGTGCTTGTCTGGTGCACCTGAGGTCTACCCCACCCTATGGACCACACCCCTCACTATGTCCCTGGACTCCACTGTGGATTTTATGCAGGGAGTACCTAGGTGACTACGCTTTCTGCCAGAGCCTCAGATGCCTGAGAAGCTAATTGAATCTGGGTCACCTGGGCTGAACTTAGGACTTTGTCCGTCTGTGAAATTAGGACTTTATCCTTCTGTGAAGTTAGGACTTTATCCCTCTATGCCACAGCACTAGCACAAGGGCTATACCTTATAACTCAGGCTTAAAACAATGTTTTTTCTCCCATATCACAAGAGACATGTTGACTGTCTGGTTTGCTGATGATAGCACAACACCAGGCTACCAGGTGGTCAAAAACTCATCTTGCAGGTCAGTCATGCAGTAGGCTCAGTCTAGCACTCGGTATTACAAAGCATTTAATTACTTACTTCTAACAGCACAACAGAAAATTAACTTCCTCATATTTAAAATTGTGATACGATGCAATGTGATTTAACTGTCATAGAGAAATTTGGTTACAAGACGAATGAGTAAACACTTTCATCTACATGATCCAATTGATTTCTAGTCCAAAAATACTGTAAGACAGAACGAACCAAAATAATAGTGTGTTTTTGTGCCACACAAATGTCAAGGCACACTGTTGCACAAAGTATTTTCTCCCTTAGTTAAAGCAGTACTTGTTCTTTGGTGTTCCTGTGAGGTGTTTCTGGTTCAAAAGTATTTTTTGATGTGGAGAAGAGGCCTGCATAAGTGATATGTATTTTTTTATCTATTTATGTTCTGCTCTTATATTCAAGACTTTTAACAAGAAAACTATAGTGATGTTGGTTTACTCATGTAGATGGATATTTCCTGGCTGCCAGGCCAAAAACACTGCAGTACATTTTGTATAGTTCACCAAAAGACCATCATGAGATGTGTTATTGCATAATGGAATCCTAAATTTAATTCCAGCATGAGGTTCATAGATGAAGAAAAAAAAAAAAACTTGTGAAAAGCTTTAATGGACAGGGTGAATAAATGCATGCATATCATAAGGGACACGTACTATATGAATAACACAAAACCGGTTTGTACTAGAAGAGCAGGCTGCTGCATTAATGTGTTACTAGATAGTGCATGACTTGCACAAAGAGCTGCTAATATTTACACTCTGCACCATATTTAGAGTCAAATTCTTTAGTGATTTCTCGGCATATCCAGAGTCAGGTGCAAATTAGTAGTACGGGAGACTGGACCATGTGACTCAAGTTTGTAGTACAGCAAGCTTGCCAAATATGCTGTACTCTGGACTTGAATCAATCCTAGTTCATCCTGTCATGCTGTACTCTGAACTTGAATCTTCCTAGTCCATCCGCTCATACATTATTCTGCAGATGATACAAGGTGTGTGGAAAATCATTGAGTTATTTAAATATTACATAGGTTAAGTATTAGCTGGTCTTTGAATAGACTTAATTTGTTTAGCAACAATGAGGCAGCAAACTCATTCTGCTTTTGAAATACTAGACTACTGGATGTTCAAGTATATGACAACTTCCTACAGTTAATATGGGAGCTGTTGTTCCTTTTGATAATTGTTATAGTGTATCAAACACTTCATTTTACCTTGCATGCTCTGTAACTACTGATTGCTCTGTCATGTACTGCTGTATACATAAATTCTTCCACTGTGGTTCCACACCCTGTACCACCCCTCAGTAAAGGACCACTGGATCTGTGGAACCTAGCAACTCAACAAACTGCAATAAAGAAAAAATAAATCCAAGTGTTTGTGCAGAAATTAATTATTTCATCACAATTTGTAATATTTTTTTACATAAAATGGTGTGTATTAACTGTAAAAGCTGGTGCCTGTTCCAGTGTTGCACACTTTCTGAGGGATATTCAGTTTAAGCTGCTAGTTGAAGAACTCTGAAGGCAAAGATTCACTAAAGTTACTCACGAAGCCTAATGAACACAGCATACTGCCAAGATTGCAAACCCCTGGTGTCTGTCGATCATCAGCCCCCCCCCCCCCCCATGGTCAGTCAGCCCATTAATTTCCCATTAATGGGGTGGGAAAACAGACGTAATCCAGAAAGGTGAAATCAGGTCTGGTATCCCACCTGTGACCCAGAGGGTGACAAGACTAACAAGGAACAGAGTACAAAGTACTGGTCCAGATAAAATCACTTTACCTAGATGCAAGAGTCTCTGACTCTGATGCAATGGAATAAAGATGCCTTGCTGAAGTTTCAAATGTTTACTCAGTTAAGTAGGTAGATGGATTAGTGTTCTTGATGTCGTACTCATCCATTTACCTACTTAACTGAATAAACTACTTGAAACTTCGACAGGGTATCTTTACTCCTCCCACAGGGAGGGTATCAGAGAGACAGAGAGAGAGACAGAGACAGAGATAGTCTCCCAGATCTGCTAGCTAAAGTGATTTTTACCTGGACTAATCCTTTGCACTGTTTTTCATTACTGGGGAGGGGGTCAAATGGATGGCGCCATTACTTAGACAACCATCATGTGGGAGATAGAGCTTTTACTGCTTTAACTTTACTTATCGACACACACTATAAAGCATCAAGGAGGGAAAAGTGTAATGGCCTGATCACAAAGGACCTTCTCTCACTTTCACAAGGGAAGTTCTCTCCAAACAGCCTGCCTTTCTACCCCAAAACACTTGTCAGTGGTTTCTACTGAAGAAGTCAGACTAAGTTGTGTGCCCTTGGGTGCCCCCAACCCTATTCTCTCTCCAGTATAGATAAGGTGACCACGCCCCTTCAACCATCCTTCTCCAAGCATAGCTCCTGCAGTGTTGGGCTATTAACTGGTCCCCAGTTGCTTGAGTTGCAGTTAGGGCGCCATCCCCTTTGTACCACAGAGTCAGGTTAACAAACATTAAAAAATGTAATGTAGTTAAAAAACAAAGGAAAATATTTGAATCCTTTATTACATGAAGCCAAAGTATTGATGCTGTGTGAATGCTGTGTGAGTGTTTGTGTATGTGTGTGTGTGTGTGTGTGTGTGTGTGTGTGTGTGTGTGCGTGCACGCGTGCGCGCTTGTGTGTGTGCAAGTGTTTATGCATGTGTCTGTGTGTGTGTGTGTGTGTGTGTGTGTGTGTGTATGCATGTGTGTCTGTCTGTCTGTGCATGTTTGCATGTGTGAGCTGGCAATGTTGAGTGATGGAACAAAGAACAACTGAAATGTTGCAGTGAATTGAGAAAGATCTGCAGAAATTTAATAAAAGGAATTGGATAACTAAAGAACAAGTTGTGCAACAGACATTAACAAAATGTGAAGTATGTAATGATAATTACCTTTGGAGGTATGTAATACAGAAATAAAGGGGTATGAAGAAAGAGTACACACTAGGCTGTAAGGGGAAACTGGTTGTAGAAATGTTCACTGTCAAAAATGTATCATTCTGCCATTTTGTAATACTCCTGACTGCTCTACTGATTGATGGACAATTGATAAAAGCTGACAGATTAGTTAATGACCTTAAAGTCCTTGTAGATGATGACGTTCCGTTTGGTATCCATATAGCTGCTACAATCCAAAGTATATGATGTGGCCCACCTGATCCTCTGTGTAGTTGGCAGTTGCATCAGACAGTAATTATTCCTCCTTATGCAGCTCTTATCAGAATAGTTATACAATGTATCTTGTTCTGTGACCTATTCACATGCTAGTAGGTGCAGTCGCTATAGATACAAAAATTCCTCGCAAACAGAACTGAAAGGGCTTCAAGGTTTGCCTTAAAGAGAAGCACTACACCCATTCTCTGTTTGCATCATCACAGTATATTATCACTTTCTTAGATATGATTTGTGCCTACATACAGAGCATTAAAAGACCCCTTACTATTTGTAACTCTTTGCTAACAGTACACCTTCCCTGTGAGCTGAACACAAAAGGACACAGCCTCAGTAAAAACTAATATTAACCACAGTACAAAAAATTACAAGCCAATATCTCAAACACTTCTGTTCCTATGGAAGAAAATCCACCTTACAGTTATCCATTTCCTCAGTCTTGGTCATATTCATAAGACCTTCCAGTTTTCCCATCAGCCTCTAGTGTAGAACAGACTCAAAGGCCTTGCTGAACTGCAGGCAGACTATGTCAACTGGTACTTCCCTGTCAGGTTCTCCTCTAATCCACTTATACATTCAGCTTCAGGTTTATTAGTGTTTGGATCCTATAAACTTAAAACATACACCCAAGTGAAGAGTGGAATAAAATAAAATTATTACATCATCAGACATTACAAATTTCAAGTAGTTATTTACAGTGTGAGAACTCTGAGGCCAACACCATCAAATGTGAATTGGGAGTTTGTTCCAGAGGAGTGGCAATTCCTGGGAGACATATCTATCTCTCCAGCATGTCCTGTTAATGTTGCAGGCTAGGTTAAAATTCCTAGAGTGAGTGAATCTTGTCCCATTTGACTTGCAGATGTGCAGCATTTCCTGACAAATAAACAAATATAATGCAAATGCACTAGCATCTAAAACAACATGGCAACAATACAACGGAATGTTAATCTCACATACCACTTAAAATTTATGGCCTGCTGTAACAATACTAAAATTACTCTGGGTTACAGTCTCAGACATGCATATGACAGCACAATAGGTCTCAAATCATTCTGGTTCAAAAAAGCAGGCTGGAACCCATCAAATAAACTACATGATTACATCCAAAGGAAGGACTTAAGCACAGATACCAAGATATCTGAAATCAGTCACCCCCTGAAAAACACCAATAAATGCCAAAACTGATAGAAATCTCCAGTGCTGCAATTTCAGCACAAAAAATGATATTTCAATTGCATTAAAATATCTCAGCAAGTGCTGGTAGAACATCTTGGGAAAGCTGACAGCTCACAAGCAACAATTTCAAAATTCAAGTTGTTAGACCACGTGCATAGAACTGAAGGTCCTCCATAGCAGGACATAACAACAATGTAGCAATGTATAGCCACTATGAACAGTCACAGATGAGCTGTAATAAGCTAAGACACTGCACATGACCTCATGCATTTCACTAGAACAAAGAGATAAACACTGAACAGCTATGAAAACAGACCACAAACACTTCAAAATAAACTGAAACAGACTGGAAAACAGAGCAATACCTGAAACATTTAGGTGCATCAACTTATCAAAAAAGTGAGGCTGGAGCCTGAATGGCTAACTGAAAGCAGCAGTATTTTAAAGCTCCATATAACTAGTTAAATAAGACAGGAAAAAATATTATTTTTTTTCTTCAATGTATAAAATCATATAGATAAAGGACTAATTTACATAATTAGAAACTTTGGTGAAGTTTTACAAATAATTTCCTGTCAAAAAGCTTGGAGATATATTCACTTGTTGAAATGAGCAATTCAAAGAATTCTCACCAGGATGCTGCCTTAAAGAAGGAACTACAACAGATGGCATCTACCCTGCAGGAGTTGTCTTTGAAGATGGATGTTTTTAAAGAGAACCTGGAAAATCTTAAAACAAGCAGTCAAAAACAGGCTGACACCCTCAAGAAAATGCTACAACAACACCAGACAAGGATAACAAGAACAGAGGTTTCTCTAAATGACTTGGAAAGCAGACTTAAGGAAGAGGAAACACAGAAAGAACTGCTTCTTAAACAAAACACTTGGTTGGTTAATAAAGTAGATGACTTGGAAAATAGGGAGAGGAGAAATAACATCAGGATTTTCAGATTACGTGAAAACACAGAAGGTGAGGATATTACTACTTTTTTATCAAGCTGGATCCCTGACTTTTTAAATTTAAAAGAAGGACTTTCCTTTGGCATTGAAAGGGCACACAGTGCTCTTGGGAAACCTGCCACTAACTCAAACTCTCCTCCTAGGTCAATAATTATCATTTTCATACTTGGATAAGGAATTGATTTTAAGATCTGCTTGGAGGAAGGCACCTCTAAAATATAAACAGAGCCAGATAAGATTTGATAATGACTATTCATCTAGAATAATGGAACAAAGGAAACAAGTGTGGCCAATGATAAAGTTTCTGAAACAAAATAACATCAAGACACAACTTGCATATCCAGCTAAGATAAGAATACTGTATGCCAATGAGATGAGGACTTTTATTGACTTAGAGGAAGCCTCTTCATTTATTAAAACTAATAATGCGATTACTTTACCAGAAGATATGGATTGGATATCACCTTCTCTCAAGAGAACAAAAGAAACAAATGCCTGGACAGATGTCAAAAATAAGAAGCAAAAGACTGATATTGTTGCAACCAAATCTTTCAAAGCATCTACTATGATATGAATTGTTTTAACATTACTTTAAAGGTCCAGTTTTACTGCTTGGAATTTTAAAACAAAGGTAACTAACTACTGGAATCTTTATCTATATTTTATGAAAATAGATGACACATGAGAGTTTTCATATTACCTCAGGTATGTAAAACAGGGTATTTTCTTTCACAGGAGGGTTATATAGCACATAAAATATTTATACTGTAAATCAACATACATAGTATATGTGTATTTTCTCTTAATTTACTTTTTTCTTTCTCTCTCTTCTCTCTTTTCTCATTATTTATTTTAACTGCATCTTGTCTCCCTTTCTAAATTCTCTCCTATTTACTATACTAATATAGTCTGTATATATTTAATAACTCACTATCTATACATAGATAAATAATAGTCTAAAATAATCTAGCTTTAAGGTAGACTAATTGGAATAGTGAACTTAATTAATTATTACAATATTTATTAGATTAATGATAGTCACTGTTATGCTTATTGGGGGTGGCCGCAGTGGTGCAGTGGTTAGCATTGCCACCTCACAGCAAGAGGTTCTTCCGTTCGATCCTCGGCTAGGGTGCCTTCTGTGCGGAGTCTGCATGTCCTCCCTGTGGTCACGTGGGTTTCCTCCGGGTGCTCCGGTTTCCTCCCATATCCCAAAGACATGCTGTAGGTGGTTTGGACACTCTAAATTGGCCCTAGGTGTGAGTGTGTGTGTGTGCCTTCTGTGGAAGGTTGGGCGCTGGGCTGGCAACTCAACACCGTAAAACTCTACTGCCAATCATGAGTGGACAGGTGATCTGCTGTGGCGACACCTAACCGGGAAAAGCTGAAAGAAGAAGAAGACTGTTATGCTTATTGAGACTGGTGACATGTTCGTGATTAACTCTGAAATGTTCCATTCATGTACATATGTCCTTTGAATTATTTCCTTTTAGTATTAACAAATGCATAAAAAAAGGAGGGAAAAATGTACTGTTGGTTAAGAGAAGTGAATTTTTCTTCACATTCTATTTGTGTTGCCATAGCAACAGTAAACAATTGCTGCAGTTTCTAAGGACACTGTGAATCTGCAAAGTGCTTTAGCCTCACAGATAACAAATAATAAGAAAAAATAATGTTGTTTAGCTATTAAAATGAAAAACAAGCTACACAAGGTAAAATAAATACATAATAGGACTATTTGTATATATTTTATGATTTATCCTCATAGGATTACATATTCTTGGAAACACAACTGAAATGTTCCCAAACTACATGTGCACTGAAATGTAGCTGCTTGATTAAAAAGTATTATATCAATAGCCCACGCCTGGGTGTGGGTAATGCTGGATTTACCCACGGTTGGTGTGGTTTGGTCATGAGGCCGAAGCCCGAGTGGCCAAACAAAGCCAACTGTGGGTAAATCCAGCATTACCCACACCCAGAAGTGGGTTATTGCTATTATACAATGACATTATTTAAGAAAAAAAAAATTTACTTTTCTTAAATAATGGCATTGTATAATGCCTCCTTGCTGCCCTTCCATAGCTGTCTGGTATTATGCGGCAGTTCTGATGTACTGCGCATGCGTATGCCTACGCAGTACATCAGAGCTGCGGGCAAAAGCAATGGAGAAAGCAAGATCTCTGTTGCTTTTTTCAAAACTGTTTCGCTATGTTAAAGGAGTTTGACATAGCGAGACAGCTTTAAAAAAAGCAACGGAGAATCTCAGTTGATTTTTTTTAAAGCTGTCTCGCTATGTTAAACCAATTTAACAAAGCGAAACAGTTTTGAAAAAAAAAGCAACGGAGAAAGCAAGATCTCCGTTGCTTTTTACAAACTGTCTCGCTATGTTAAACTCGTTTAACATAGCGAGACAGCTTTAAAAAAAGCAACAGAGAATCTCCGTTGCTTTTTTTAAAGCTGTCTCGCTATGTTAAATGAGTTTAACATAGCAAGACAGTCCGTTGCTTTTTTTAAAGCTGTCTCGCTATGTTAAATGAGTTTAACATAGCAAGACAGTGTGAAGCAATGGATATTTTGCGTTCTCCGTTGCTGTAAAAAAAAGAGTTATAGTAATGGAAAATGTCCGGGCAACCGGACCTTTTTCCATTACTATAACTCTGATTTACAACGTGCACGCTGACCAATCAGCGTGCATGTTTTTGAATATTAATGGGGGGTTGTTGTATAATACTCGTTTTAACATGCTGATTCCACAAGCTGTCTGCACTCTAAAAGTTACATTTTATATGTTACTTGAGCACATGAAAAGATACATATTACTTTTTGCAACATGTTATTTTTGCAGTTACCTCACACTCTGTACAAACTCACTTGACAACTGATAGCTATTCATTTAAAATATCAGTTTAAATATTAAATGTGCCCTTGAAATGCTATTGACATTTTGACAAAGTATAATGTGAACTGCAAAATGAATGACTTGAAAGAAGTGAAGTAATGCATAGATTTCAAAGACAGTTCTTGACACTACAGTAAAAGTAAAAATGTATATTCACAAGGAAGTATTGAAATGTTTTAGTCTTCCAGTTAAAATAGCTTACTGTTAACATTTTGTGATATCAGAAAGCTTGAAGAGCTAGGAAATTACTATTCTTTGTCTTTATAATGATTATTTGACAGATGTTAGACTCTGCTTAGTTTAATGAATTGTGACATATGTTTATGAGGAAAAGTGGACCCAGTTACTCACATTGGACTACACATTCCTGGAAACTCAACTGAAATGTTCCCAAATTACTTGTGAATTTAAATGGAACTGCCTGATTAATAAGCATAATTTACTTTAACAACCTGAATCCGTAAGCTATCTGCTCTATATATGCTACATTATATATGTCACTTTCATATGACAGTCTCTAGAGCACACGAAAAATACATATTATTTTTGCACTAACCATACATTCTAAACTAACTCAATTAGCAACTGACAAGTTATTTATTTGAAACATCAGTCTAAATATTAATTGTGCCCTTGAACTATTGTTGCCATTTTGACAAAACAAAACCTAAATTGAAAAAGTTATGATTTGAAGAAGTGAAGTATTGTACAGATTTCAAAGACAGCTATTGACACTACAATATAAGTAGAAATGTATACATGCAAGGAAAATTTGAAATGCTTTATACTTTTAGTTAAAATAGCTTATTGTTAACTTTTTGCTTTATCAGAAAATTTAAAGAGCTAGGAAATTATTTCTAATTTGTCTTTATAATGTTTACTAAAGTGATGTTAGTCATTGACTTGTTTAATGGATTGTGAGTCATGTACAAGACAAACTACTGAATGTTATTTCTGTTTACCTATGTTTGCTGAATTTCTTTTATTAGTACTGATTTAAAACAAGGGAAAGAAAGGGAAGGGAAATTTCTGTTTTTGGTCAAGGGAGGAGAGGCTCAAGAGTATTCTAACTGCCCTGAGAACTTTCTAAGATGCTCTAAATACTATTTGATGAATACTTACCTAAGGTAAGTCTTAATTACCATATAGGTACCTTCACATTCATTCTAGACCTGATGTGATTACCCATTCTGGAAGCAGGAGGTGCCCTATGCAGGATGGGAATTGTCAGGGCGATCATAGTTCATTCTTAGACTCCGCTTTGTAAATCTGTAAATATGTAAAAGCACTGCACACTAGAATGTAGGGCACCTCTACTCAGAGTCAGAATACCACTGATAAGCCATGTCTTTTCATAAGTGTAAGTTGAAGTTGGTGAGCTGAAGAGTGGGAAAGTAAAGGAAGACAGTACACCTACAGTAAATTCATATTTCATTGGTAATCACTCATTGTCTCCTGTAGAGTCCTTTTAGTCAAATTATTTTAGTAATAATCTATTTGTTGTTGGCTTATTTAGTGTATGCTCCTCTGTTGCATTTAATTGTTCCAAAATGACATATCTGACATGTTTGGCATCTCTTAAAGGCAACTAAATATTGGATATTTTCTAAATCAACATAATTGTTTGCACTACTAACATTCCATCCTGATATATAAAATACTATATAACAATAATAGAATAATATATAATTTCATATCTCTTTTAAGAAAATTCTCCATATAATAATTTAACATATGGAGCTCAGTTGATATTGTTGGTTAAAGGTATGAGTGATAATCCAATAGATCTATCTTTATCTATTGGATTAGGAATGACTTTCATTCCATGTTTAATGGGAAATTCATATTTACTTGTATTTGATACTTTAGAATTGTTTTATAGAAGTACTTTTTTAAAGCCTGACCAGAATTTTTCCCTACTTATATTTAACAAAGAAAGAACATTAAATTACTCTCCCAAGTTTACACACTTAAAAATAGCCTCCAGTGTTATCAGAGAATATGGTATAACTACTATAATCAAAATAAAAAAAAAGACGCAAAAAGTTTCTTCCAACAATAACTTGAAATGGATTTAACATTCTTATCATTAAATACTAATGGCTTAAATAATGCAAATAAAAGATCAAACTTACTAAAATATTTAAATCTAAATAGGGCACAAGTAATATTTCTCCAGGAAACGCATTTTAAGACTAATGATAGCTTTATTTGGACCCCTAAGGACTATACAGTCTTAGCTCAATCCTCCTATAAAACAAAGACAAAAGGAGTATCAATTCTCTGGAAGAAAAACATAATCACTCCAAAAGTTATTTATAAATATGAAAACAAAGAAGGTCTACTAGCATTTGTTATAATTAAATTTAATAACAGAATATGGACCTTAGCTAATCTATATTGGTTCCCAGAAAATGGAGCAGGAATGGTTAAATAACACCTAGATTTTATTTCCAACAATTATAAAGGAAATCTTATACTGTGAGGAGACTTTAATTGTACCTAAGAAGCTTCTGAAACCACCAAGAAGTCTTTTTGCATAGCAACTATTTCAAAATCCTTAAAAAAAAATGGATTGATTCATTTCGTTTAATAGACACTTTTAAAGTAAAAGATGATAAATCCTTATTATTTTCCCATAAAGACCATAGATTTGGAACACAAACCAGAATAGACAAAGTTTTCATAGTTCAAGATTTACAAACAAAAATCGTCAACTTCTCAATAGTTCCATGCCCCTTCTCAGATTATGACTCTCTGATAATGAAGCTCCAAATAGAGTTTAAACCTTTAATCCTCTCAACTAGAATTCCATCATATATCACAAAAATTAAAGAATTCAGACCCTGGATGTTGTCAGAACTACAATTATTTCTTGAAATTAATAATACAACAGAAATCAGTAGAGTCATGGTTTGGGACTCATTAAAAGCATATTTATTTGGTAAAATCTTTAGCTGGTATAAAAACAAAGTTAGAGAGTGGGAATCTGAATCATTAGACTTGCAAACCAGACTCTTGACAGCAAAATCTAAAAAAAAAATCTTTGTCCAGAAGTCAAAAAAGAAATAGAGGAATTAAATAAAAAATATAATGAAATTCTAACACACAAAACATGTCTAGCCTTGGAAAAATTAAAAATAAACTCATTAGCCACCTCCCCCAGATATCTACATAATTTATCTACAAGAATTAAAATACAATCTAAAGCAAATAACAGTAGTATATATCATGAAAAGAAAGGGAAAAAAGTATCAGATATAGGAGACATCCTTGAAGCATTTTGGTTCCATTATATAGAACACTTCAAAAAAGAAGATTTAGACACCAACCAAATTAACTTAGATACAAACCTTATCAATATAAAAAAAAATTCCCAAAAACTTAAAACTAGACCTACAAAAATCTATATCCTACAAAGAAATTGTTGACAAGATAAAAGAAAGTAAATCTAACAAAACTCCAGGGATAGATGGTATAATTACGGAAATTTACAAAGTCTTCCCTTCAACAGTAATCTCCAGTTTTCATAAAACTTTGCTAGAAGTCCAGTCAGAAGCAAAAATATCACCCTCATGGAAATATTTTCTTATAACACCAATTCTAAAAGATAATAAACCATCAGACCTTTGCACCTCATACAGACCTATATCATTACTGAATAATGATTACAAAATGAAACAAAGAAACCACGCTGCCAGGTAAAGCACTCACCTCAAGAACACAAAATCAGCAAACAAAAAGGCAATGAGTGCACCATCGACTAAAAATGAAAGCCAAAATGTAATAAATAAGTCCAAAAAATCTTCTTGTAGATGAAGTCCACGTTTATTAAAGACAATAGAACTGCAGCAGATAGCAAGTAGTAAGCGCTTTCGCGTTGTTACCCAACGCTTCATCAGACATAAAGAGAATAATTAAGCTCTCCCTTTTTAAACAACTAATTGTCATGATGTCATGAATATCTTAATATCTTAAAGAGACAAACATGTGGAAATAAAATGCAGTTCAAGTTAAAATAAAACACATAAAATATCTAAGATATCTAAGATAGAATTAAGAATGTAAACATTTAAAAATATAAATATATATATATATATATATATATATATATATATATAGGCACCCATTAGTGCTTCAGAGGTCTTGATGCTAAGAAAGGTTTGATGGTAAACCTTTCATTAAGCCCAAATTTATGGGCTTGTAGTTTGACAATCCACTTGCCCTCCTTTTCTTCAATCCTATTTTTTATATTACCTAGTCTTCCATCAATGGTTACCATCTCAAGAACCAAGAAATTAAATGTATGATCGTCACCTGAGTCCACAATATGTTTAGCCAAGGCGTTTAGTGTGTTCCCTAATGCGTTCTCTTAGGGATCTGCTTGTCATGCCTACATAGAATTTCCTACATGTTTGGCAGTCAGTGCCATGTTTCATGTTCTTCAACTCCTCAGTGTGTGGTTTGTCATAACACAGTAGCCTGTTCAGAGAGAGCATGTTCTTGTAGGCTATTCGGGGTTTGTTGTCAACAAGGGACCTAATGTCATCATCTATCATGAGGAGATGCCAGTGTTTGTTAA
>NC_056740.1:324291536-324389036 GCF_019279795.1 Protopterus annectens | reverse complement strand
ATGTTGCTGAAACACTTGATGTCCTTAAGGGGTCATTTGCATATATCCCGTGGGCCTCCAGTATATGAAGTTTAAGGTATCACACAGTGAAAACTCTAGCTTGGCTGAGTTTTTCTTGCAGTTTATATATATAGTTTCATTTTTTGTGGCTTACACATGTATGATAAATGTAATGTTTTAGATGATTGTTTTGTAATCTGCATTTTCTGAAATGACTCATGAGTTGGGCGGGAGAGGTATTCAGAAACACAGTGTGCACTCATACCTCTCAATCTCTTAACGCAAAACATCTGGACAAAGCCTGACAAAAATGGGGGGGCAAAGGCCCAAAAATAGGGACATATTTTAAATATTGCTCTTATAAACTTAGAAAGTTGCTAGAGTAACAGAGTTTGTTTTAATATACATTTTCTGAAGGATTTTAACTCTGAAACTCAAATGTATGTAATTATTTTGTGACTTCCGTCCTAACAGCATCCCAGTGATTTGCCAGAAAATCACAAGTGTTATGAAGAACAGACCAAAAATATAAGCCAACAATCTGGACATTTTGCAAAAATCTGTACAGCTGAGAGGTATGTGTGCACTATAGAAACTTATTTCCAGCACTATTGAGTGCATTATGAGGGAGTGAGTCAAAGATTAACATGCTGCAGGAGTATAAAGCCTTTGACTAATAATGCTACAGAATCTTCTGGATACCACCGCATGTTAATGTAGCAGTCCAGGAAAATAGCTAATGCAAATTAGTCATGTCCTCTGCTCAACAGCCTAACACTGGCATCAAAATAGCAAAGTAGTGCTACCTTCAATATGCTGTTACCTTTTAGGTAAGGAATTCACCCTGACTGTAGACTACAGGGAAGTCACACTGTTTGTAGACTTTATGCCACTATAGTAGTTGGAGCAACAAAAAAGAAGCAATATAAACTTTTGTTAGTGGGCTGTCTTGGTGCAGCCATTTTGGGTTAAGGTACAACACTGACCTGGTGCTCACTACCACAATGTGGATGGCCTGTTGAGAGCCTACAGACCTTTCATAGGGCCTAAAACTCATGGTTTCATGCTAGGCAGTAACCACCTAAGAATGTTATTTATAAGTGACAGAAAGACCATTTATTAGATGATTGTGAGTGAAGTGCCTAACACTAGAAATAATTTCTTACTGCATGTTTGCGATCCATATTGAATAAGACTGTGACATCTGTTTGTAATACAACGTAATGTTGTATGGAGCTACAGATGTTTGTAATACAAAGTAATGTTGTATGGAGCTACAGGGTGTTAACATATTGAATAAGACTGTGACATCTGTTTGTAATACAAAGTAATGTTGTATGGAGCTACAGGTGTTTGTAATACAACGTAATGTTGCATGGAGCTACAGATGTTTGTAATACAACGTAATGTATGGAGCTACAGGTGTTTGTAATACAATATAATGTTGTATGGAGCTACAGGTGTTTGTAATGCAATGTAATGTTGTATGGAGCTACAGGGTGTTAACATATTGAATGACTGTGACATCTGTTTGTAATACAACATAATATTGTATGGAGCTACAGGGTGTTAACTACCCCTTTAAGGGGAATAACTGGAGAGATATTGTGAGTTGATACAGGTGAGAACCTACACACATTTTAAACAGTAGGCTGAACACCCCAGGTCAGCAGTTGTAGGAAGAAGGTCCAGAGGAGTGTGGAGAAGTCTTTGTAAAAGGAAGAATGATATGAAGTCAGACGGAGCAACCTTGAGAGGTGGGACTATCAGCGGAGGTCCTGGTAATGAACTTTGGGTTTTACCTGAAGCATTGGCTGCATGTTGTAATGAATCTGATCATCAGTGAGAGACTTTATTTGTTGTAAGTATTATATATATAGTCAGCACATGAACGACTTCCAGTTTGCCAAGACCACTGACGTTTCATTAAAAGACAGACATCTACATCTAAACTGTTATCTCCACCTACTCCTGGACTTTCTAAAGTTAGCTCTTACTGATGGGAGTTGTAGCGGATCATGGTTGCTTGCATTTTTGCTGTGAGCTGTAGTGTGTCCTTGGATTACTGTTTTGATTTCTTGCCCGACATTGCTCACACTTCCACAGCTGCTGTCTTAGTGTACAAGTCCAGTCCACTCTCAGTTTGAATTCATTAAGGACAGCTCATGCTTACTCATCCTGGTGGATTTTTTCGAAAAGGTCACTAAAGCAATGGATGAAGGTAAAATGGTACACACCACATAGCTTGATCTGGTCAAAGCTTTTGACACAATTCCCCACTCAGGCATAGTAGAAAAGCTAAATAAGCTGTGAATAAACTCCTATGTCACCTGCTGGATTGCCATCTGGTTCACAAATAGGATGCAGATAATCAAAACAGGGGACGTTACCTCAACAAAGAGACCAGTCACCAGTGGAGTCCCCCAGGGTTCTGTACTGGTACGTCTCCAGTTTGGCATCTACTTTTCTGAAGTAAAAGCCAATACTAAAGGGCTCTGGCTGACTGAGTTTGCAGATGACTGCAAATTAGGAACAGTCATTGAATCCCCAAATGACTTAGCCATCCTGCAGGAAGGTCTGTCTCAAATAAATAACTGGTACCAGAATCACAGACTGAAACTAAATGCCAAAAATACATTATTGAATCCTTTGGAAGTCATCTACTCAGAGAACTACCACATTGACAATATACCCCTAAGAGTTGATCCAATTGTTCAGAATTTGGGAACTTATGTGGGCAGTGGCCTAACTTTAGACCAAAATGTGCCTATTGCTGCAAAAAGTTCTTCTATATTGCACAGCTTATATGCAAACAGATGGTGTCTTGATCTAGGGATGTCATTGTCCCCCTTTACTCAGTCCTCATTACACCAATCATTGAATATAATGCACTGTTTGGCACGTATCTGTCCAGATGTAACAACTGTCAGGAACACACACAGAGATACCTTACTAAAAGGATACAAGGACTAAGCAACATATTCTACATGGGCCGACATAAAGCCCCGTCACTATACAGAGTATCATACAGATTGCTAAGAGATTACCTGTGCCTGATGTATAAGACATCCTCCAACCCATTACTGCTGGATTTACTGCACATCAGCAAGTCAAATAGCATCAGAAATACTTGGACTTTGGATCTAAACCTCTTCTGCAACACCAACAGAATGGTTTGGAGGGACAGGTATATTTGAAAGAGGAAACAGCTGGGGACAGATTCCCCATCCACATAAAACAAAGTTCATCTCTGTCAATATTCAAGCACAACTTAGATTTATGGATGAGAAACAGAAAATTTACCCCAAGATTGTCCCCTGTACTACTAATGGACAAAGGCAGTTCCTAAATGCTTTATCGTCAACATGGGTTGCCTCAAATTATTTATGGTATGAGCCCAGTTATTCTCATTAGGGGTAATATATAATTATTTACCATGGGATGGGTTGGGTAAGGCCAAACTATAACCAAATGGGATAGGTTATTTTGAGCACAAAAAAGAAAAATTGGCTAGGCTTAAAATGGCCTGCAAGGGCAGCTAGCCTCGTACTTAACTATGAGCCTATGAAACTATAGATGCCTACTGCTTTCAGGGACTGGCACCTCCTATGAGTGCACCATAAATCTAAATAAAAATTCTTCTTGCTATTGCTACATACACAGTCAGAGTGTCTTTTCCTAAACTGATTTCATTGAGTTCTGTAGAATTATACCGTTTCAGTCTGCATATCCCTCTAGAAGGTAATCCATTTAAGCTGTCAGTCGGTGTATCCTTTCATAAGATATCTCATTTAATTGCATCATGCTATCAACTAGCTCATATAGTTATGGGTAGTTACAGATAGTTTATTCTGTGAACCTCTCAGCTAAATTCCCTAATGAAAGGACAGAAATAGAAGTTCAGCTCACTTGATTCCTTTCTCTTTTCAGACTCTTAGCACTTGTTATCCTCAGACAAAGTAGAAATTGCTTCATGCTTACAATTAATGAACTCTTACTTAACACAAATAATTCTACCAACAACTAATTTGGAGGCTTCCCTCTCACAAAAAACACACACACACATATCACAATCAATGCAAGTGTTATTAAAATGTCATGTACTGAGGTTGTAAGAATTCTTCAGCAAAGCTTCCCAGATCTAGAAAGATTAGATCTCAGTAGCAATTCAGCACCTCAACTCTTTTGAGCACACTTAGAGCAAAAGTTCACTAAAAGTCAACTGACTTCAAATATGCTACTCCAAACAAATGTGCCAAGAAAAATATCTTAGTCATATGTGACTCTATGCTTAGACACACACACTCTCCACTCACACAGCTGGACAAAGATAGTATCAGCTAGAGTAATGGTGAGTTGTCTTTTAGAGCCCTTGTGATGTCAGATATGCTGGCAACTAAAGACCTCTACTTTAGATAAGTATGACTATGACATGGTGGTAGTCCGTACAGGAGTGAATGACCTAAGATGCAAATCCCTGATGACATGCAGAGAAACATATCAGAACACTTCATGCATGTAACAAAATGTAGGCAAGATACTTGTCGCTCTCCTATCTAGGACAGAATAGAAGAGTCTTTGTGGGTTCTGTTCAAGCAGCTTTATTTTATACAAACACATCACTATAGAAGTTTACTGACTTTAACTTAAGTAACTTATATACAAACTAACAACTGTGATCACGCATGCTCTCTTCCTGGCTGCTCTTTCTAAATGGCACTAAGGATTGCATGTATCTGGAATTTATATGTGTATTTATAGCCTTGACATGCTTCTTAAAGATATAGCACACACATCACTTGCACTCTGATCTATATCCCCCTCTTTGAAAAATAGATTGTATAATGTTATGAGACTATTTGGCATGCAGAAATCACAGGTAATTCTATGTCATGCATTATACAATACTAAATATACACATACACACACATACACACACACACACACACACACACACACACACACACACACACACACACACACACACACACACACACACACACACGCACTTACTTATATACAAGCTATTTGTTTGGTCAGATCTGGTCTCAACCCTGTACTCATAAACAAACGTCCTACGTATGTAACTTCTGGATGTCTGAATTTGCACTTCAGAGGACTGAGGTTCAAGTTTACTTCACGTGCTCTGTCTATAACTTTCTTGAGGTTTATCTCATGCTCTGCTTCATCATTGCCTCCAACCAATAGGTCATCTACTATTATGGCCAAGGATAACCTGAAAAAATTTGTTCCATTGCATGCTGAAAGACTTCACTTGCAGACTTTATTCAAAATGGCATCCTTAGGAATCTGTATCTGCCAAACAGAGTACCAAAAGTAGTTAGGAGTGAGGATTTGCAATCAAGCATCACTTGCCAAAATTAACTCTTTGCATCTAAGACAGAAAATACCGTAGCATTTGGGATTAGATCTGCAACTTCTTCGACTGTGCGCATTGGTTGATACAGTCTCTTTAATGCTTTTTCAGATCTCTTGGGTCAATACATATTTTGATTTCGTCTGAGCCTTTTTTGTGAGCGGCTACCATGGATGACACCCATTCACTTGGTTCTGTGACTGGAAAAATCATACCTTGCTGCACCATTTTATCCAACGGAGCTTTAACTTTATCCTGCATAGCTATCAGAGCTCTTCTTGCTGGTCTGACTACTGGAGTGACCTCTGGGTCTAACTTCATGGAATACACAACTGGAAGTTTGCCTAACTTGTCATAGGAAAACATTGGCATACTCTGAGAAAATGGCTTCAGAAAAATTAGAATTCGGAAATGCACTTATGTGATGGACTTCTTTAGCAAAAGAAAGCAGATTAATTATTAAACTATCTTTGAGACCCAATAAAGATTGCACTGGTCTTCAGACTACATCCAATAACAAGTTGTAACAGTTCTTAGCCAAATAACGTGAAAGCATCACTGAGCCTTCGGTCTGAATTTCTTCACCTCGATAAGCAACAAGTCTTGTGCTACTGGTTACATTGAGTTGTTCATTAGTTCTCACTTTAGCAAATGAGCTTGCTGATATAACATTACACTTTGAATCAGTGTCGACTTTAAGCTCTGTGGATTTTCCATTAATCTGGACAGTACAAAACACTTCACTCTTTGTCAATAAATTCACTGCATTAACTCTTTCATCAAGCACTGATGCATCATCTACATAGAAAGCTGACTGCTTCGGCTCTACTTGATCAACTTGCTTTTTTGTGTGACCTTTCTTTACAACTGTGTGAGGCTTACTTGATTTGCAAAACTTTTGGAAATAATTCCATTTTTTATACTTGTGACATTGCTGACCAAATCAAAGTTGTACACAATCTAACTGTATAAAATTGTAAAAGATGCAACTTGCAAGATGCGACTCTCACATTTGTACCTTATTCTGTAATTCCTCTTACTTATGTATTGGCTCATTCTAACTGTAAAAAATTGTAAAAGATTTTTTTTATTCTATGTATCTAATTTTAATTTTCATGCGTATGTACTGTCTATGTAAATATGATTGCTGCTGTTATACTCCTTATAATCGCTAGTAATTGATTTGTGTAGCTTTTCTCCCTGGGCCTCCGCTGAACATTGGCATGTATCCAATCGGACTCTCTTGGTCAACAAATGTAAAATAAATAAATAAAATGCTAAGCACTTCTTCTCTTTTTTAGACTCCTGACTTGCACCACAATTGCAACAGCTAACAATAAAGCTAGATTTGGGTTTTACTGATTCATGCTTATATTGCACTGAGCTTGAGCTGGAGCACGCTCCCTTTTTATAACTTTCTGGAAAGCTACATGCCTTCCTTGGAAGCCCTGTAGCTGCCATGTGCTTGGGCCTGCTTTTGTTTGCCACGTGTTGCATACTGTCTACATGTGCTCTGGAGCCAACTGAAACCGTGCTGTTGTCACTCGCAAGCATACTTGTGTGTTTTTCTGTCACCTCATGGATTTGACAAATCTATATGGCTTTACTCAATGTTAAATCACTGTCACGAAGTAAAATCTTTCTCACAGCAGCACTATTAATACCACACACAAGCCTGTCCCTTGTCAGCTCATCTTTTAAGTCACCAAACTGACACATTTTAGCTCTGTTTCTCAAGTCAGTTATACAAGCTGCAAATGTTTCACCTGGTTTCTGATCTCTTGGTTAAAACAAATGCCTCTCTAATGTAATATTTGTCTGGGGATTACAGATTTCTCTGAACTTGCATTTCAAACAATCGGGGTCTTCCTTGATTCAGCCTGTACAACAATATGACAGTTTTCACCTTCTCCTTCATATACTGCTGGTGCATACACAAATGAACACTCTCTTTCTATGGCCTCTGACTCAGCTAGGTTTAACAAAATGAATGCCCTGGTGCGTGCATTTCTATCTGCATAAGCTGCTTGTATAAAAATACCATACTCTTGCTCAAATATTCTCCAATTCTCTGCAATATTCTGATCATGTACAAGTGGTAGGTAGAAATCTGTCTGCCATATTAACACATACCAGTGAAGGGTTTTGAAAATAAGCACAAACATACACATGCACATATGCCAGAAACTTATGCCAGTATTTGTATCTTTGTCCAATGCCTTTGGGCTTCTAGATTTATACCTTTTGGGATCTTTGCAATTGTGCTAATGTACAAACTCCTAGTACCTTTGAATAACTGGACTTTGCGAAATAAACTTCTCGGGTACTCTAGACCTTTGTAATATCATTTGAAAGGCTAAATGCTAAAGTCATTTATCATCACTTTGCTAATATCAATTATCATCATTTTAAGAAACATTTCAATGACTGAATAACTCTCGGGCACTGTAATACTCTTATAATGTCATCTTTTCCAAGAAATCACCTCTTATCAGTGTAAAACTATATCAAATAACTGCACAATGTGAATAAATTGGACATCTCTTGCCCAAAACTCAGTAACACTTTGAAGTAATTGCACTTTGCGAATAACTGCATACAGCATACTGAAATGTCCTGAAAATGGTGGTATCTTGCTAGGGAACTCTTTACAGTACAAGAAATACTCTGCAATGGCGACACTTTGTAAATAGACACACCCAGCACAAGAAACTTTTTGAAATGGCTATACCTTGACTGCATTTCATGAAATAGTTGCACTTTACACACAATAAACTCCTTGAAATGCATGCACAGCAATAAGCACACCCTGTAAGCACTTTTGCACACTTTGAGATACTTCGAATAACTTTAGTTATGTTCTTGATACAATGCAAGTCATAGTTATGCTAAACCACAGAACTTTGCCAAAACACATGCAGTTGCCTTATTTTATTTTTCCTTAATGTGCCCTTTTTGCCCTTATTATATTCATTTTGCTCGTTTAAGCCCTTTTCATGCCCAATGTACTTTTCTTGTGCTTGTTTTACTCTAAACATGGCCAGTTTTGCCTTAGACACACTTATCTTGCTCTTAACATACTTGTTTTTACTTTAAACATGCTCATTTTGCTTTACTGTTAATTGTTTAATCAAATACGTTTAGTTTAAACATTTCTTTTAGTTAACAAACTTGTCATGCCATCTTCTTGGTTAATAATGCGGGTTGTGCCCTTGTAATGCCTTTTTTAGCTTTTCTATCAAATAAATATTTTGTGCTATTTTTCATTACCTTTGATTCTTTTCTGGCTCTTTTTGTGCTCTTTTCTCTCAGTTTTATCTTCACTGTCATTTCATGGCTCTGAATATTATTCTTTGCGATCCCGGTTCTGACACCATGTTGCTCTCCTATCTAGGACACAGTAGAAGAGTCTTTGTGGGTTCTGTTGAAGCAGCTTCACTTTATAAAAACACATCACTATAGAAGTTTACAGACTTTAACTTAAATAACCTATATACAAACAAACAACTGAAAGTGTGATAAGAGACTTAGGGACACAGGTGGACAGTGGTCTCACCTTCAATAACCACATCACCACAACAGTCAGGAAATCCTTCTATGTGGCACACCTCATCACTAAGGGCTTTTCATCCAGAAAAAAGGAGGTCATTGTCCCACTGTACTCATCCCTCATTAGACCCATTATAGAATACAACGCCCCATTTGGTATGTACCTCTCAAGACATCTGCAACAACTGGAAAGGCTGCAGAAATACCTCACTAAAAGAATCACAGGCCTAAAGCAGATGCCCTATGCTGACCACCTTAAAAAACTCCAGCTATACTCTGTCATATATCGTCTACTCCGAGGCAATCTCTGCTTAACATAGAAGGCCATGTCAAACCCAGAGCTGTTGGACATGCTACACTTAAAGAAATACCAATCACTCAGAGCCACACGCTCCAGGGATCTAAACCTTGTCATCACAATAAACAAAACATGCTGGAGGGATAGGTTCCTGACCCAGAGACTCCCCAGACTCTGGGATAGACTGCCCATACATGTCAAGCAGAGCACCTCTTTGGCCCTCTTCAAAAGGAATCTTGATGACTGGATGGGAGAAAGGAAATTCACCCCAGGGATCAAGTCAGTCGCCCTGCTAGACAGGAGTCCAGGGAAGTAAACAGTGTGGGAAGAAATAGCCAGGGAATTGTTATGGCTAGGCTTGTATAAGCCCTAGGGTCAATAGCCTAGTACCAACCTAGGAACCTATGAACCTATGCGATCATGCATGCTCTCTCCCTGGCTGCTCTTTCAAAATGGCACTAGGGATTGTATGTGCCTGGAATTTATACATGCACGTATAGCCTTGACATGCTTCTTAAAGATGAAGCACACACATCACTTGCACTCTGATCTACAATACTGGTCTTGAGTACAATACTTTCTTCGCCAACAATAATGCCTAATTACAAAGAACAGATGATTAGCTATGACAAGTAGTTTAATAACTAGGGTGACTATGTGTCGGCATGGGATAAGATACTAAGTCATCTAACTCACTTCACAAAGGATGACCTGCAACTCACTTTCCAAAGTTTTTGTATACTGGCTAAAGCCCTTGCTGCATCCATGATGCTTTTCTTAGGCAGAGGGCAACAAATGGACACTTTAATGTAGGGAATATAGCTAATGTAGAATGGGATCACATTGTGGTGACTCTTGTCAATGCAAGAAGTCTTAACAACAAATTGCCTGATCTTGAGGCTCTTCTGCACTTGGAGCACATAAATGTTTGCATAATTACTGAGCATGTTTTATGATCTTTAGAGGGCACTACCACATATACCAAGGTTTTGCACCTACCATTCTTTCAGGCCTGATGGCAACTTGGTGGTGCCTCCATATTTACCAAGGACCATATTATCTCCAGCCAGATTACAAGAGACCCACAAAATGAACTCACAGACTCCATATCACCCTAAACAGCAAAAACTATCAGCTTATAGCCTGTTATATGACACACTCCATGTCCCCAGACAATCATGTAAGATTTATAAATATACTAGATTCCGTATTAACAACAATTCATTTATATCGGGATATTTTAATTATTTCCCCCACAAATGGAACATTTAAACCACCAATGTAGGTTATACTCAGAACTGTTTAGACTTAATAAACAAAAACTCCATGGAACAGGTAGTTAACAATCCCACCATAGGGCATAATATTCCTGATCTTGTCCTCACAAATATAGTCACTTAATGTGTTATGAATCTCCATCTGTATTTAAGCCAGATCATAAACTTAAGGCTTTCACTTTCAGAATGCCTAGAGCCCCTGAACCAGGTATCTCAGAATTCAAGAATTTCAAATGTACACACCTTATCCAATTCTACGACAAGGTTTCAAAATTCTCCCATGGCAGTAACAACTCTGACAATAAAATAACATGTACATTATAGATAAATGTACAGAGATGGCAGTCCCAACCAGAGCAAAATATAATGGAAAATTTAAAAACTAGCCACCTTGGTGGTCCTCCAGCACAAATAAACTTTACAATAAAAAGAAAAAAAAAAACCTCCTGAAATTATACCACAGATCCAAAAATTCTCATATTAAGGAAAATATCAGAAATATCACTAAAAACTTGAACAATACCATCAGATCTACTAAAGCATCTCATGAACCTAAGCTAGCATCTGTGACTCAGCATAATTATAAACCATTCTTTAAGCTAAGTCAGGAAACTAAGGAGCAATACACAACCCTTCTCTGGGCTTATTCAAAATGGCAGATCCTACTTGGACCCAGTAGCCATTTCCAATATGGTTGCAAATGAATTCAGTCCCAGCTTAACCCCAGAGACTTTTACCTAAAGTCCATACATTTCTGAATCCCATATCCCCCATTACAAAGAGTCATGTACAAAAGGTGGTTTCTAAGTCCAAAAATACATCTTGTATGGGACCTGACAATATACATGGTTATTTAATAAACAGTGTTAAGTAGCTAGCTCATCACCTTAAAATACATTCCTATTTAGTAAGGTGCAGTAAGGTGGACAACAAAATGGCTAAAAGACAGACCCCACACAGTGCGAGTGGCAGGTAGACCACCATTGCAACCAGTGGTGTCCCCAGGGCTTAGTACTGTGACCCTTCCGTTTTGGCATCTACTTTAATGATCTCCAGATTAGAAAGCAAGGCCTCTGGCTAACTAAGTTTGTGGGAACTTACACTTGTAAATACCTGATGTACTGAGAAATGGTTCAGATTAAATGCAAAAATTGCAATGTTGTCACATTTGCTAGATACCCCTCCAATCATACAGCACAGACAGTGCCACTCAACACACAGCATAGACAATGTCATCATACAGCACAGACAATGCTAGTCATCATAGAGCATAAACAATGCCACTCATCTTACAGCATAGACAATGTCATCATACAGCTCAGACAATGCCACTCATCATACAGCATAGACAATGTCATCATACAGTACAGACAATGCCATCATACAGCATAGACAATGTCATCATACAGCACAGACAATGCCACTCATCATACAGCACAGACAGTGCCACTCATTATACAGCATAGACAATGCCACTCATCATACAGCACAGACAATGTCATACAGCACAGACAATGCCACTCATCATACAGTACTGACAGTGTCATCATACAGCACAGACAAAGTCACTCATCATACAGCACAGACAACGTCATCTTACATTATAGACAATGCCACTTATTTTACAGCACAATGTCATCATACAGCATATATAATGCCACTCATCATACAGCACAGACAATGCCACTCATCTTACAGCACAGACAGTGTCATCATACAGGACAGAAAATGCCACTCATACAGCATAGACAATGTCATCATACAGCACAGACAATCCCATTCATCATACAGTATAGACAATGCTTATACAGCACAGACAATGACACTTATACAGCATAAACAATGCCACTCATCTTACAGCATAGACAATGTCATCATACAGCATAGACAATGCCACTCATCATACAGCATAGACAATGTCAGCATACAGCACAGACAATGCCACTCAATTTACAGCACAGACAATGTCATCATACAGCATAGATAATGCCACTCATCATACAGCACAGACAATGCCACTTATACAGCATAAACAATGCCACTCATCTTACAGCATAGACAATGTCATAATACAGCACAGGCAATGCCACTCATCATACAGTATAGACAATGCCACTTATCTTAGGGCATAGACAATGTCATCATACAGCACAGACAATGCCACTCATCATACAATATAGGCAATGCCACTTATCTTAGAGCATAGACAATGCCTTCACACAGCACACAGTGCCACTCATCATAGAGCATAGACAGTGACACTCATCATACAGCATAGACAATGTCATCATACAGCACAGACAATGCCTGTAATCATACAGCATAGACAATGTCAGCATACAGCACAGACAATGCCACTTAATTTACAGCACAGACAATGTCATCATACAGCATAGATATTGCCACTCATCATACAGCACAGACAATGCCACTCATCATAGAGCATTGACAATGCCACTCATACAGCACAGGCAATGTCACCATACAACACAGGCAATGCCACTCATCATACAACACAGACAATGTAATCATACAGCACAGATAATGCCACTCATATAGCATAGACAGTGTCATCATACAGCACAGACAATGCCACTCATACAGTGCAGACAATCTCATCATACAGCACAGACAATGCCACTCCTCATACAGCACAGACAGTGCCATTCATCATACAGCGCAGACAATGCCACTCCTCATACAGCACAGACAATGCCACTCATCATACAGCACAGACAATGCACTCATCATACAGCATAGACAATGTCATCATACAGCATAGACAATGCCACTTATCATACAGTACAGTGTCATCATACAGCACAGACAATGCCACTTCTCATACAGCACAGACAGTGCCATTCATCATACAGCACAGACAATGCCACTCCTCATATAGCACAGACAGTGCCATTCATCATACAGCACAGACAATGCCACTCATCATACAGTGCAGACAGTCTCACCATACAGCACAGACAATGCCACTCCTCACACAGCACAGACAGTGCCATTCATCATACAGCACAGACAATGCCATTCATCATAAAGCACAGACAATGCACTCATCATACAGTACGGACAATGTCATCATACAGCACAGACAATGCCATTCATCATACAGCACAGACAATGCCACTCCTCATACAGCACAGACAGTGCCATTCATCATACAGCACAGACAATGCCACTCATCATACAGTGCAGACAGACTCACCATACAGCACAGACAATGCCACTCCTCATACAGCACAGACAATACCACTAATCATACAGCACAGACAATGCACTCATCATACCACATAAACAGTGTCATCATACAACACAGGCAATACCACTCATCATACAGCACAGACAGTGCCACTCATCATACAGCATAGACAATGCCACTCCTCTTACAGCATAGACAATGTCATCATGCAGCATAGACAATGTCATCATAGAGTACGGACAATGCCACTCATCTTACAGCACAGACAATGCTACTTATCATACAGCATAGACAATGTCATCATACAGCACATAAAATACCACTTATCATACAGCATAGACAATGTCATCATACAGCACAGACAAAGCTACTCATCATACAGCATAGACAGTGCCACCCATCATACAGCATAGACAATGTCATTCATCTTATAGCAAGCATAGACAATGTCATCATACAGCACAATGGCATCATACAGCACAGACAATGCCACTCATTATAGAGCATAGACAGTGCCACTCATCATACAGCATATAAAATGTCATCATACAGCACAGACAATGCCACTGATCATACAGCACAGACAATGTCATCATACAGCATGGACAATGCCACTCATCATGCAGCATAGACAATATTATCATACAGCACAGACAATGCCACTCATCATGCAGCATAGACAATGTCATCATACAACACAGACAATGCCACTTATCATACAGCATAGACAATGTCATCATAAGCGCAGACAATGCTACTCATCATACAGCATAGACAGTGCCACCCATCATACAACATAGACAATGTCACTCATCTTACAGCATAGACAATGTCATCATACAGCACAATGTTATCATACAGCATAGACAATGCTACTCATCATACAGCACAGACAATGACACTCATCATACAGCATACACAATGTCATCATATAGCACAGACAATGCCACTCATCTTACAGCACAATGGCATCATACAACACAGACAATACCACTCATCATAGAGCATAGACAATGCCACTCATCATACAGCATAGAAAATGTCATCATACAGCACAGACAATGCCACTGATCATACAGCACAGGTAATGTCATCATACAGCACAGACAATGCCACTCATTATGCAGCATAGAAAATGTCATCATACAGCACAGACAATGCCACTGATCATACAGCACAGACAATGTCATCATATAGCACAGACAATGCCACTCATCATGCAGCATAGACAATGTCATCATACAACACAGACAATGCCACTCATCATACAGCACAGACAATGTCTTCATTCAGCACAGATAATGCCACTCATCATACAGCATAGTCAGTGTCATCATACAGCACAGACAATGCCACTCATACAACACAGACAGTGCCACTCATCATACATCATAGACAGTGCCACTCAGAGAAGCACAGACAACACCACCCTCATACAGCACAGACAGTGCCACTCATCATAGAGTATAGACAATGCCACTCATCTTACAGCATAGACAATGTCATCATACAGCACAGACAATACCACTCCTCATACAGCTTAGTCAATGTCATCACAGAACATAGACAGTACCACTCCTCATACAGCACAGACAATGCCATCATACAGCACAGACAATGCCCCTCCTCATACAGCACAGACAATGACACTCATCATACAGCACAGACAATGCACTCATTATTCCACATAGACAGTGTCATCATACAGCACAGACAATGCCACTCATCTTACAGCACAGATAATGCCACTTATCATACAGCATAGACAATGTCATCAAAAGCACAGACAATGCTACTCGTCATACAGCATAGACAGTGCCACCCATCATACAGCATAGACAATGTCACTCATCTTACAGCATAGACAATGTCATCATATAGCACAATGTCATCATACAGCATAGACAATGCTACTCATCATACAGCACAGACAATGCCACTCATCATACAGCATAAGCAATGTCATCATACAGCACAGACAATGCCAATCATCTTACAGCACAATGGCATCATACAGCACAGACAATGCCACTCATCATAGAGCATAGACAATGCCACTCATCATACAGCATAGAAAATGTCATCATACAGCACAGACAATGCCACTGATCATACAGCACAGACAATGTCATCATACAGCACAGACAATGCCACTCATCATGCAGCATAGACAATGTCATCATACAGCACAGACAATGCCACTCACCATACAGCACAGACAAAGTCATCATTTAGCACAGATAATGCCACTCATCATACAGCATAGTCAATGTCATCCTACAGCACAGACAATGCCACTCATACAGCACAGACAGGGCCATTCATCATACAGCATAGACAATGCCACTCAGAGAAGCACAGACAATGCCACTCATCATATAGCACAGACAATGTCATACAGCACAGACAATGCCACTCATACAGCGCAGAGAGTGCCACTCATCATACAGCATAGACAATGCCACTCAGAGAAGCACAGACAACACCACTCCTTATACAGCACAGAGAGTGCCAATCATCATACAGCATAGGCAATGTCACTCATCTTGCAGCATAGACAATGTCATCATACAGCACAGACAATACCACTCATCATACAGCATAGACAATGTCATCATAAGCACAGACAGTACCACTTCTCATTCAGCATAGACAATGTCATCATACAGCACAGACAATAACACTCATCATACAGCATAGACAATGTCAGCATACAGCACAGGCAATGCAACTCATCATAATGCACAGACAGTGCCACTTATACAGCATAGACAGTGTCACTCATCTTACAGCATAGACAATGTCATCATACAGCACAGACAATGTCATCATACAGCACAGACCTTGCCACTCATCATACAGCATAGGCAATGCCACTCATCTTACAGCAATGCCCATAGCTCTCAACTGTCCAGACTTTTGCAGAATGTCCAGATTTTTGCCTTTTACTTTTTGTCTGTTCCTTATAAAATTTTGGTTTTCTGGCAAATCACTGGCTAATTATTAAGGATTGAATTCAGAAAATAATGACAGACATTTGAGTTTCAGATTTCATGCCCATTAGAAATTTCAGGCTAATAGAAAACCTTTCATTCTGTCAACTTTAGAAGTTTGTAAGAGCAATATTTAAAAATTGTCCCTATTTTTAGACCTTTGTCCCTCTATTTTTATGGCTTTGTCCAGATTCCTTGCTCTAAGAGGTTGAGAGGTATGACAATGCCTAATTTTAAAATGATAATTTAGTTATGGGCCTTGACACATGGATTGACAATTCACTTTCTTCTGATCATCATGTGACAACAGTAGTCATAAAATTGAAAATATTTCTACTTAGCACAGTTATCTGCAAAGGTAGTATCACCAAGATGTACAACACAGACAATGCCACTCATCATACAGCACAGACAATGTCATCATTCAGCACAGATAATGCCACTCATCATACAGCATAGACAATGCCACTCAGAGAAGCACAGATGATGCCACTCATCATACAGCACAGACAATGTCATACAGCACAGACAATGCCACTCATACAGCACAGACAGTGCCACTCATCATATAGCATAGACAATGCCACTCAGAGAAGCACAGACAACACCACTCCTCATACAGCACAGACAGTGCCACTCATCTTGCAGCATTCAGCACAGATAATGCCACTCATCATACAGCACAGACAATGTCATAGAGCACAGACAATGCCAATCATACAGCACAGACAGTGCCACTCATCATACAGCATAGACAATGCCACTCAGAGAAGCACAGGCAACACCACTCCTCATACAGCACAGACAGTGCCACTCATCATACAGCATAGACAATGCCACTCAGAGAAGCACAGACAACACCACTCCTTATACAGCACAGAGAGTGCCAATCATCATACAGCATAGGCAATGTCACTCATCTTGCAGCATAGACAATGTCATCATACAGCACAGACAATACCACTCATCATACAGCATAGACAATGTCATCATAAGCACAGACAGTACCACTTCTCATTCAGCATAGACAATGTCATCATACAGCACAGACAATAACACTCATCATACAGCATAGACAATGTCAGCATACAGCACAGGCAATGCAACTCATCATAATGCACAGACAGTGCCACTTATACAGCATAGACAGTGTCACTCATCTTACAGCATAGACAATGTCATCATACAGCACAGACAATGTCATCATACAGCACAGACCTTGCCACTCATCATACAGCATAGGCAATGCCACTCATCTTACAGCAATGCCCATAGCTCTCAACTGTCCAGACTTTTGCAGAATGTCCAGATTTTTGCCTTTTACTTTTTGTCTGTTCCTTATAAAATTTTGGTTTTCTGGCAAATCACTGGCTAATTATTAAGGATTGAATTCAGAAAATAATGACAGACATTTGAGTTTCAGATTTCATGCCCATTAGAAATTTCAGGCTAATAGAAAACCTTTCATTCTGTCAACTTTAGAAGTTTGTAAGAGCAATATTTAAAAAATTGTCCCTATTTTTAGACCTTTGTCCCTCTATTTTTATGGCTTTGTCCAGATTCCTTGCTCTAAGAGGTTGAGAGGTATGACAATGCCTAATTTTAAAATGATAATTTAGTTATGGGCCTTGACACATGGATTGACAATTCACTTTCTTCTGATCATCATGTGACAACAGTAGTCATAAAATTGAAAATATTTCTACTTAGCACAGTTATCTGCAAAGGTAGTATCACCAAGATGTACAACACAGACAATGCCACTCATCATACAGCACAGACAATGTCATCATTCAGCACAGATAATGCCACTCATCATACAGCATAGACAATGCCACTCAGAGAAGCACAGATGATGCCACTCATCATACAGCACAGACAATGTCATACAGCACAGACAATGCCACTCATACAGCACAGACAGTGCCACTCATCATATAGCATAGACAATGCCACTCAGAGAAGCACAGACAACACCACTCCTCATACAGCACAGACAGTGCCACTCATCTTGCAGCATTCAGCACAGATAATGCCACTCATCATACAGCACAGACAATGTCATAGAGCACAGACAATGCCACTCATACAGCACAGACAGTGCCACTCATCATACAGCATAGACAATGCCACTCAGAGAAGCACAGGCAACACCACTCCTCATACAGCACAGACAGTGCCACTCATCATACAGCATAGGCAATGTTACTCATCTTGCAGCATAGACAATGTCATCATACAGCATAGACAATGTCATACAGCACAGACAGTACCACTCCTCATACAGCATAAACAATGTAATCATACAGCACAGACAATACCACTCATCATACAGCATAGACAATGTCAACATACAGGACAGGCAATGCCACTCATCATACAGTACAGACAGTGCCACTCATACAGGACAGTGTCAATCATCTTACAGCATAGACACTGTCATCATACAGCACAAACAATGTCATCAAACAGCACAGACCATGCCACTCATCATACAGCATAGACAATGCCACTCATCTTACAGCAATGCCCATAGCTCTCAACTGTCCAGACTTTTGCAGAATGTCCATATTTTTGCCTTATATTTGTTGTCTGTTCCTTATAAAATTTTGGTTTTCTGGCAAATCACTGGCTAATTATTAAGGATTGAATTCAGAAAATAATGACAGACATTTGAGTTACAGACTTCATGCCCATCAGAAATTTCAGGCAACAGAAAACCTTTCATTCTGTCAATTCTAGACATTTGTAAGAGCAATATTTAAAAATTGTCCCTATTTTTAGACCTTTGTCCCTCTATTTTTATGGCTTTGTCCAGATTCCTTGCTCTAAGAGGTTGAGAGGTATGACAATGCCTAATTTTAAAATGATAATTTAGTTATGGACCTTGACACATGGGTTGACAATTCACTTTCTTCTAAACATCATGTGACAACAGTAGTCATAAAATTGAAAATATTTCTACTTAGCACAGCTATCTGCAAAGGTAGTATCACCAAGATGTAATGAGGTCACTGTTTTCCTATATTCAGCATTGATTAGGCCAATTATGAAGTGCAATGTCCCCTTTGAGATGTACCTCACTAGGCATATCAAACAACTAAAAACACCTCATAGGTTTTTAACTAAGATGGTCACTGATGTAAAGATCTAGAACTACCAAGAGAATTAGGAAGTACTGACCCCTTACTCATTATCACAGACTCTTGAGGAGAGGCCTCCTTCTGAACCATTAGAGATCTAGTTGTCATGGTTCTCCTGTCTCAGCAAGTCCATTAGTTCCACTAATACCAGAACCAAGGTCCTAAATCTACATCAGCAGTTAAAAAGAATGAGATTGAGAGACAGGTTCATTGTGTAGCACTTTCCTCACTTACGGAATATACTGCCCTTGTAGATTATATAGTGCAATAGAATGTCATCTTTCAAACAGAACTTGGATGATTGGATGGGCATCAGTAAATTCACACTGGGTTGGACTGGTCTAGTCCTCCAGGAGAAAGTGAGCATGGCCTTAGAGTAGGGATTGGCAAGGCATAAATGGTCATGTGACTCAACTGCCTTGTAATTTCTGTGATTCTGTTGTTTTAATAGTTGGACAATAAAAGTACTTGCTCTGTACATAAGTTATAAAGTTAAAAGTACCAGTTGTTTACTTTCCACAATATATATATGGAAGTGTCCTTCAATTGTGGTGGTTTGAATTGCTGAATATATGAATTGCAAAATGTTCAGAAATTCGGACATTTGTTTGAACAAAAAATGTTAAGTGGAGTTTGGATAGGGTGGGACTGTATGTATGTGAGTATGGGGGTTAGGGTAAGGATTAGGTGATGGTGTAGCTTGTGTGTGTGAGTACATGTGAGTTAGGGTTAGGGTTAGGATAAGGGTTATGTAAGTAGATAGACCTGGTGTTGTAAGTGTGTGTGTGTGTGTGTGTGTGTGTGTGTGTGTGTGTGTGTGTGTGTGTGTGTCTGTGTCTGTGTCTGTGTTTCTGAGTCTGCCTTGTTTAGTGCTAGTGTTAGGGGAAGGTTTTTTTAAGGGAAAGTGAAGGGTTAGTGTGAGCATGCATTGCTAAGGTGGACAGGGGCCTCCCACATGGGTTTAGTGTCATGGAGGGATTTTAGTGTAAGAATCACAAAAGGAAACTCATATTTTGCAGGTTCAGTGTTTAGGGTTTTTGATAATATAAATGTTTGAACTTATTTTTACCAGTGATTTCTATACAGTATAAGATATGTTTGATAATATATACTTGACTTATATCAGTCTATATTATAAAACCGAAAAGACTTTACCGCGAACGCTCACATGAGCAAAAATGCCGGTAATTGTAGTTGCTATTGTGGGGGGCTGTGCCTCCCACACCCCCCGCTAAACATATATTCTAACTCTGAGGTTGCACTACAGTGAGGAAAGGGCAAATATCCCACTCCTCACTGTAATATGACCCCACAATCATGGTTTTGATTCCCGGCATTTTTGCTCATGTATGCGTTTGCGCTAAAGTCTTTTTGTGCATCTAATATAGACCAGACTTATATATATATATATATATATATATATATATATATATATATGGTTACAGCTGACCTGGTCAATGCACATTTGTGCGATGCAAGTGAGCATCTGTAAGATGTAAGTGAAAGCTTGTTTGTTTGAATGATAACTTAGGCAAGTTGAAATTGGTTGATAAAGGTAAGTGGTGGGTCAGGGAGTTTGCATGTGGGTGTGTGTGTTTTAGTGTTAGGGTGAGGGTTAGGTAAAGGGATAGATTTAGTGTGTGTGCATGAGTGTTAGGAGTTAGGTGTAGAGTATGTGTGTTTGTGTTTGTGTGTGTGTTTGTGTGTGTGTGTGTGTGTGTGTGTGTGTGTGTGTGTGTGTGTGTGTGTGTGTATGTGTGTGTGTGTGTACAAGTGTGAGTGTTTGAGTGGTAAGTATCTGAGATGTCTTGTGTAGTGGAAGTATTAAAGATAGGGCTTTTTGTAAGGTAAAATGCACGTTAGGGTTGGGGCATGTTGGGTAGGGTAGGGTTAGCAGGTATTACTAAGGTGGAGCAGTGGGGACAAAAAGGAAAGGAAGCCATTGCAAAGTACTTGTGCAGTAACTGTAAGGTGTCTATTGGGACTGTTAACTTCACAAAAAGTAAACAGTGTTTTCTTGCTTGATTAATGGCAACCCAGGTGGCTATTTCTGAAGTCATGAAACCACTCCATGTCTGTATCTCTCCTTAGAACAGAAAAAAGAAATTTGGTAGCAGTGGAAGGTATGCCAAAAGAGCAGCTCTGTTTTAAACAGAGATAAACTTTCCGGGAATCCGGTAAACATTCTGAAAAGATTGAGCTAATTTATGGCAAATTAATATTGGCTGCTATAGCAACTGACTGATGCTGAGCAGGTGAATGTGTAGGTGGATAATGTTGCTTTCAATGACAGTATATTTACAACACTAGAGGATGATGTACAAAACCATTTGATATGGAATAAGCAACTGAAACTTTGCAGGGGGAAAAAATATATATATAGGAAACAAGCAAATCTCATAAAAAATTACCTGCAATGCAAATCAATCTAAAAACAGTTTAAAACAATGGTTAATTGCATAGCAAGCAGTCTGCACCTAATCTTGTATGTGCACAAAGAAGTTGAAAAGTAAGGTGTACAAAACAATGGTGTGACCAATACTTCTGTATTTTACACTAACATGGCCAATGAAGACAGATCAGTAGAGCAAGGTAGAGATGATGGAGTTCCTGAGATCATGAGATCGTAGGTGGATGCATGCTGCAAAAGAGATGAAGAAATTATGACATCAGAGCAGGAGTTAACTGCAAAGAAGGTCGAAGAATACTACTTATGGTAATTCTGATATGTGCAGGAAAGCAAATGATATGAAGAAGAAAATTTGGGAGGGACAGGAAGAAAGCAAGAGGAAATGAGAACATCCAGCAAAGAGGTAGATGTACTGTATCAGAGACAACGTGTGATGGTCAGGCATGACTGTTGACCAATGCTGGGGAGTGGCATTGAAGCAAGAGAGGTTGCAACAGTTGACACATATAGAAAATGGGCAAACAAAGAGGGTTTATGATGAAATACATAAACAAAGAATTATCTCTGAGTAAATGGATTTGCAAAATGAAGTAGATAAAAATTCTGAAAGCATAATGCTTGAGAAAATAAAGCTCAAAAGAAATTTAGGTGAGTTTCCAGTGTCTAAAAATGTAGACTGTCAAAATCAATGAGTGATGACTGACATTATGCAAGAATGTGTGAATAAGCTAATGAACTTGGAAGTGTCCATCATCAGGATCCAGAAGAAAGCTCCCATTATCCCAGTTTTGAAGAAACCATCCTTGGATGCAAACTTGCTGGAGATGATCATGCTAACTCTAACCATCCTTTTACTGGAAAGTTACTGAGAAAATGGTCTAAATGCAGGTGTACTCTCACCTGATATCACTTTCAGTGACAGATCCACACCAGTCTGGATTTAAATTTAGGCACAGTTTGGAGACAACACTCATTCATGTAGTCATTGACCTCCTGGTGGTCAGGGATCGAAAAAGTATTCAGTCTGGTTCCCTCTTGACCTGTTAGTGCCTTTTGACACTGTGGATCTTAGGATCCTAATATAGCATCTGAGAGTTTTCTGCAGGTTAACTAATATAGTTCAGCACTGGCTTATGTGTTAGATTTCACTTTGCAGTCAGTACGTTAGTGGTAACTGGGACAAATTCCTAAGGTCTTACCCACTGTCCTCCCTCATGATATACATGCTCCCACAAAAGGAGACTATGACAAGGAGATTTTTTTTTATCAATCATATACTAATGAAATTAAGCTTTACCTTTCTTTTTCTCCTGAGAATGTGCCCAATTTCATCTTTGGAATACTGCTTGGGCTCCATCCTTGAGTGAATGATGTTTAGTTTCAACTCAGCTAAGGCTGATGTAATATTGGTTCATGCTACCACCATCCATCCATCTAACATTCCTCTGTTCTGTCTATTGATTGTCCATAGAGGGATCACTTGGAAGTTGTTTCTTATGTTCATGACCTGGGCATTGTTCTTGTCAAAAGGCTGACAAATAGAGAACATGAATCACATGTTAACAAAGTATCTTATTTCCATATGAAGAACATTGCCTAGATCAAAAACTCTGGACTTTAGGATTGTGATAAATGCTCTGGTGTCATCCCACTTTGATTAATGCAGTGCTTTTTACCACAGGCTTTCATATGGTGACTTGGTCTGCCTATACTGGGTGCAGAATGTTGTGGCCAGATTATTGGCTGACTCATAAAATATGTCAAATCATGCCTGTAAAGTGGGATCTGTGCCACCTGCTGGTTATGGTCAGATATGTTTTTAAGATCTTTACCCTCATCTTGCATGTTATACCTGACCTATATTTTGATGATCTGAAAGAGCTGCTGAGGCCTTATATCCCCAGTAGACAACTCAGGCTATCAGGTGCAGGGTTGATGGCTGTTCTGAGGGTGAGGTTGGAGATATCTGGTGGAATTTAATTTTCTTATCCAGTGACCATCCTTTGGAATCAGCTACCATCCCTGATTCAAGCATGTCAGATGGAATTTTCTTCCAGGAGGTTTCTTATGTTGCATTTGTTTAGGAAGATCTGTTGTAAGCCCCATAGGGATATATAAATTCAAATTCTAGAACAATGCCTTTTAATGGGATTCAATTTCAATTTAATTATTTAAAAGCATTATTGAGACATTAATTGACATGCATATGGTTTTATTCATTCACTTTTAGTGTTGTTTTATTCTGCAAATCTTAGGTTTAAACACCTTACTTTTATACATTAATAAATAAATCATGAAACGATTCTGTGAGTTTGCATTCTTATTTCATTTTGATCTACTTTGCTAACATTTTTTTAATTACAGCAGTCTTTGGTGTGAAGGCAGAGCATCTAATTGTGACATCGGAGACCCTGGATCAAGTAGTAATTTGAGAAGCCATGGGTAAGTTAGAGTGGAGGACAGACACTTTGGGAGGATGGCATATTTTTTATTACACTAGGCTGGAGAGCAGCACTAATGTCTCGCACAGTGCATGTATGCATACGTGGCGGGGCAGACACTAAATGTACCATTGGTGGTCACATCTGTATATATGTGCTTGTATCACTGCATGCTCCACCCTTTGGGTGAGGTGTTGGTTATTTTAAAAAATTACTGTAACCTGAATGGATAACACTAGGCTAGGACATCTTCAGTGGCGGCTGGTGACTTCAAATCAAAGGGGGGCTGCAGGAGACAGCTAAATGGGTGGGGCTGACTGGAAGGGACGTGGCCAACTAGAAAGGGGTGGGGTTATGCTAAAAGTTGCAAAAACTGGGAAGTTAATTAAGTATGCTGCCCTGGGTGCCAAACCATCATTATGAGAGTCCAATCAAGACAAAATGAATTGTAGAAGAAAAAAAATATTTCAATGCATTGGCAACAGCTTACTTAATATCTAGATGGAAACAAAAAGGTTTTGTGGCATGAAAAAATAAATTATTTTTAAATGCCAGTCAAAAGCAAGTATAAAAAAACAAGCATCATTCAACTCAAACCACTTCTCACTCCGCTGCAGATCTAATTATAATTTATATTCAGCTTTATAAAAGTGCCAAGTAACATGCTGAAAGTAGCAATCTGTGTGATACCCCCAGTTGTAAAAATGTTTCTTATCCAAAAAAGACCTGCTGTCTGACAACAACTATCTACTTGTTTCATGGGGAAAACATGATCAAAGTAAAAAATGAACAGAAAACAAAAAACAAGCTCAAGATAAATTGCTTAAAGGATTACTGCACAGGTTATGGACCGCATATGATAGATTGGCATTCTGTTTAGTTTACGGGTAAAGCCTGCAAAGATGACTACAACTCTCCAATAAATGTAATGAGCTTCTGAAAATACTTTAATTCTGTCCTTTATTACAAATACTGCCATATGCATTTCAATACCTAAAGCTTATACGCTATCTAGTTATGTAAATATTCTCTGCATGGCAACAACAAAAAGGCTTTCATTGTTGCTAATTCTTTAACAGTAGGCTTATTAAAGCTTACTTGCATCTTACGGTCTCAGACAAGCTTATCTGATGGTCATTAAAGCATTGTTACTTAAACACAGAGCAACAGGCACTGCAACAACATGCATTTTTTTAAATAAGAAGAAGCATAAATCAACAGTATAAAAATATGACAGAAAACCAGAACATTCTGCAAAATCAAGGACAGATGAAAAGCCACTGTATTACTTCTGTCTACCTTGGATGGGGGGATACTCTGCACACTTACACTGCATAACTGCTCCTTGCCTTGCTTGGACATATCCAGAGTCACTACTTACGTGGGGGAGTGGCATGCAACAGGTATGTGACAATTTGAAATGTCTCTGGCTGACGGTGATGGACCTGACACATTTGTCATACCTCTCAGCATCAGAGCAAGAAATATGGGCAGAGGCATAAACAGAAGTAGGACAAAGGCCCAAAAATAAGGACAATTTTTAAATATTGCTCGTATGAACTTAGAAGTACAATAGAATAGTAGGTCTTGCATTAGTATGAATTTTCTGAATGGTATGAAATCAAACTCAAATGTCTGTCATTATTTTCTAACTTCAATCTTCAATGATTTGCCACTAATTTGCCAGAAAACCACAATTTTATGAAAAATGGACCAAAATGTGATGCAAAAATATAAAATAGCCACACAATACAGCTGGGAACCTGTCATAAAAGGGACACTTTTTAATATTAGTACTGTTAACTTGAGCTGCTGACAAAATAAGAGAATCTACATGCATTTCTAAAATTAAAAGTAATCTGTAACTCTGATCATTACAATTATTTATTAACTGTAAACCCTTCACGTTTTCTTCCAAATTTGTCATTTTGCAGAGGGATTATTAGAGGGAGAACAACATTTTGAACCAAATTGGGGACAGTTGAGAAGTTTGGATATACCTAATTCTATCAAGTGATTTATTTGCGTGTACCTCTCAACCTTTTAATGCAGGAAATCTGGACAAGGCCAAATATATTGGGGGAACATACAAACAGTACTAAAAAATGCTCTTGTATAAACTTAGACAGTTGACAGAATAACATGTCTTGCTTTAGCATGCATTTTTCTGAAGGGTATGAAGTCTGAAACTCAATGTCTGTCATTATTTAATGACTTCATTCCTAAATGATCTGCCAGAAAACCACAAATGTTATGAGGAACAAACCAAAAATAAGATGCAAAAATCTATTCATTTTGCAAAAATCTGGACAGTTGAGAAGTATAGTAAAGCCGGGGCTGTTTGAGTTTGCCGCCCTTCCCCCCTCACAAAATCATGGTCGAATGGGGGTGCCCCCTTTAGCTATTCCAATGTCCCATTACTTGGCTATTTCACCCCATTTACCATAACCACTGTAATGTACATACTGCTTTACTTCTACGATGATTTGGATTTCATTTAAAAGTTTTATTTTACATTTTACAGCACAAACACTAATAGATATCTGATAAACAAAGCAATGCAGTCTCACAATGAAAGTAGACTTAGCATTAAAACTTCTCTGCCCTTGAAACTCACATTCATTGAAACAGCATTGAAACCCACATTCAAAGAAAATACATCTGGCTAGTGACAGATAAAGATTAACTTTGGGCTGTTTTCAAATCATAGGCCCCTTGCACAGGAAACATACATGTGTTCTTAGATACACCTCCCTGATCTGCCTGTTGCCTTTGAGGAATAAATTGCCTATGTTACAATAAAAAATAAGCTAGTAATATTGCAATGCAGAATGGATGGCAAACTGCTAACATGTTTATCATTACTAGGTTTCTCCACCAAAGAGGACATTCTCAGGACTGCAGCATCTACCCCCTTTAAAAGTACAACACAGTACAGTATCAGCAATGCATTTATACACTGTGGAGTAGAACCCACAGTCTTCTGCATCAAAAGCAAGTGCGTTACCTGTTGGGCTATTAACAATGCAAGTAAATTCAGCATAAGCAGCACTAAACTTCTCTTCAAGCTCTCAGCTCCTTGTAAAATCCACTCAACACTCAACTGTATCTGTCAACTTTGAAGCATAAGAAATCTGGAAAAAGCCAAAATTTATTGGTGGGGGAGCCCAAAAACTAGGGACACATTTAAACATTGCTTGTATAATCTTGGAAAGCTGCTAGAATAAAATGCTGCATTACCACCATACATTTCACTGCCAAGCCTTAAACACAGAACCCTGTGCACTACAGTCAAAGCAACATACCACTAAACCAAATCAGCTGTTTGCTGAAAGATAGACTGAAACTTTAATGGCTATCATTTAGTGAATTCAGTTCTCACCACTGCTCTTAACCTCTTAGCACAAAACACCTAGACAAAGACAATAATTGGGAATACAACCCCCAAACATATTCAGGGAATTCAGTTCTTACCACTGCTGTCAACCTCTTAGCACAAAAAATCCTGGACAAAGCCACTATGCAGCCCCAAAAATAGGGACAATTTTCAAATACTGATCATATAAACAGAAAATTGCTAGAATAAAAGGCTTTGTGTTACTATGTACTTTCTGAAGAATATGAAGTCTGAAATTTAAATGCCTGTCATTATTTAGTGAATTCAAAATCCTGAAAACTACAGACATTATGAGGAACAGAACAAAAATATGAGGCAAGAATTTCACAAGTGGTGGTGGGTATGGAAGCTAAGCTGAAGCTACCTGCTTTCCCAAGGCTCAGGGTTTGAGTCTAGCTCTTGAGTTTTCTCTTGCCACCAGTTATATGGAACTGGGACATTGCATGCACACACATGGTGTACTTGCATTCACCAAGAGTTCATATCACAAGTTAGTACCAGCAGATAGAGTTATAGTGTAGTTGCAGATTAGTGTAACTTTGATGTTGCACTTGGAGATCAACCTTTCTGCATTTGTGTTACCAACCTGAAATTTAGCAGGTCAGCAACACAACTGCAGACATGGCTTTGACTATTAAAGGGCATTTATACATGTTTTACACATCTGTAGGAAATTGGTTATAAAGAAGGTATTTGAAAAGTAAAAATGAACCAATATATTATATGTAGTTTTAAAGTGTATTCTTTCATTCTTTATAGTACTGTCTCATTTAGTAACAACCTCAAGTTTAAAGTTTAAACAAGTGAAAAATAATGTTATAATATTGAAACGAAAAGATAATATCAGAGTGTTAAGGTTAGACATAGCATCTAAGATATGTACAGCATTTCTTTGCATTGTAATGATAACATACGACTGCAATTCAGAATGCTTCAAGTTGTTTCATAGTTTAGCAGTTGGATAAAATGGTAAGTGTGTGTATTGTGATATGATTGGACTGATATTTAATGATACTGCTACTTTACCTTTTTTCAATAGACAGATTGAGATTTACTCATGGTGGAAACAAAATTTTGAACAGATATCCACATTCTTTCATTACTGGTTATACCATTGTTGAATATATTTCAAATCATTTCTTTCAGAAGCATACAGTGCATCTTATTGCAGTGCCTTAAACACGCGCACACACACACATACATACACACACACACACACACACACACACACACACACACACACACACACACACACACACGCCTTACCTGATGCGCTGGTTTCCAGTGTCCCGAGGAAGTTGCAAGCATGGCCGGGCTGGTAGATCCAAAACAAATTAAGTCCCAGGCAATGTCCTGAGGAAATTGGAAGCATGGCCGGGCTGGTAGATCCAAAACAAATTAAGCATCAGTGTCCCGAGGAAGTTGCAAACATGGCAGGGCTGGTAGATCCAAAATAAAATTTAGTCCCAGTGACAGTGTCCCGAGGAAGTTGCAAGCATGGCCAGGCTGGCTGGTTTCCCCATGAGAAGAAGGCTGATTCAAACACCGTACTCTCGTGGGAGGACTGAGAGCAGGCTCCGGCCTGTGGATGATGCAGTCCGGAGTTCTTCTGTGCTATGCAGTCATCACCGCACAGATGTCTGGACATCCTGTGGGGCAAAATGTCTTTCCCCCTATCCGGACTGCTCACACAGCAGTCAGTCTGGAGTTATGAGTTTCCGGAACTCCAAGTACGCATGAGCGGAGTTCCGGGACTCACGATTATGTTTTTTTACTGATTGATACTGATTGATTTGTATTTACAGGTGGAGGAGCTGCTGATTTGTATTTTGCTTTTACAGGTGGAGGGGCTGCAGTCCTGCAGTCCTATAGCACGAGCCACCCCTGGACATCTTGATTCCCACTAACTGCATCCCCTGAAAATGGATAAATGCTTCACCAGTTATGGCATGGCTGACTGCCCCAGTCTTGGAGGTAAGCTTGCCGGCCTGCTGGAGTTAGATGGAAGGAGAGGCACTGATACTAGCCTATTGTCAGTTTGGTCAAGGTGGCTAAAAAAAAAAAAGTAAAAAAAATTGTTTAATTTCCTTGCTATTAAATTTCATTGGGATTTCACTTCTCTGCTTTGGCAAGCTGATAATGTGAAGATTATTTCTTCTCTTTATGTACACCAGATTGTCAGCCATAGATTCTGATTTCATTGCCTAGTTCTGAAGTGAAGAAATGTGTCCATTAAGCTCTTTTCTTGTGCTAGAACATAGAAGTGATCCCTGCGGAATAAAGTGCAAGGCATTTTCAGTTTTATAAGCTGTTATCCCCCTTAAAAATAAATAGTTCTGAGCTTGTAATCACTGTTATGTAAGTATTTACCATCTTATTTGGCAGTTTATTCCATGCATATTCAGTCACATTCATTAAGCTCTTAGGCCCATATTCACTCTCTTTCTTATGTTACATTGATCTGCACTTGTTATACTTACTGGACACCAGATCACTGTCACAGAGATAATATGAATACAAATCACCATGCTATGGCATTTATGACTATTTTGATGTTTTACTTTTACTGTTGCCCAAGTTTCTCCTTATAACCACACCTACAAAATGATTTCAAGTTAGGTATTGCCAATAACTTACATACATATGCACAGCTTTCTGAGTAATCAAAAGCACCGTACTTCTTTAGCGAAAGCTTCTTATTTACATTATGGTTTCACTAACAGTGCATCACATTGTAAACTTTTCAAGGATAGGTGTTTCACCTGTGAGAAATGGCTGAATTTTTTTTTTTGCTAGGACATAAGGCACTCTTATTGCAGCATCTAGTGAGGAAAAGTTGTAGCGTTTACAGTAATGTAGGCAGTGAGGGAGTGTTGGTACACTCTTTCATGATGTCATGTTAGGTGTTTTCAGTTTCGAGAACATTTTCAAAGGGTGGTGCTTATGAATTAAACTATTTGTGAAAAATAACACACTATTTGCCTGAAACACTGTAAAATTTGATATGGTATGCAGGAAGGAGACTACTCCCATTACTAAGAGCTGGTTATTTACATTTGCTAAGGAAAGTGTGACCATACACTTTTAGTGATAACCAATCAAATATTTAGGAAATACACACTAACTTTTGAATACTACGTTTTTTCTTTCTGTCTTTTTGTATGTGTACTTTATGCTTTTTGTTGTTTCATTTTTGATATCCTTGCAGTTCATAAATAATATAATCTCACATGCAATGTATTATACAGTGCATTACATACTAAACACATGAGACCCTTGAGAAGAGGTAAATATGTACTCAGTCAGGTACAAAATGTAAACATGCATAGCACCATTTCTTATACTTTGCTCTGCATTAAGCAAATCACATTCCTCTAAAGACTTAAATTGTTAGCTATACAGAGCTACTGACTTACATCAGTACCTGTTTTTATTATGGAAGTCCATTTTGAAGAACTACCAGTGATCCACACCCCCTTCCATCCCTGCATACCCATGCCCCCCTTTCCATCCCTGCATACCTTCCCCATTTCCATTCCTGTATACCCCTCCTTTATTTGATCTTTTTCACTTTCATCTGTTACTGTTGTGTTATTTGTTTATTTATTATACTAATTTGTCCTTTTCCCAAGTCCAGATTGACCTATACAGTTAATTTTACAAGCTACAAATCTTCTGGTTGGCACCACTGCAATGAGTTCCCTGATTCTTCCTCTGACGTCTTGATTGATGCATTTTCCTTCCTTCCTTCTCCTCTGTCACCCAACACACTACCTGAATTCCTTTCTCATCCCAGGCCTTATTTTCACCGCATTGCCCAGTAGCTGCCTCACTTTCCTGTCAGCACTTCAGGTTTTTTCTTTCAGATTTTTGTGCTTCGCTGCCTGTCCAGCTTGTGTTAGTGCCCCTTTCTTTTCCTGATCTTCATGCCACACCTTAGTTTTGACATTATACGTTTACATCTTCTTTTTGGTTCTTTAAATGGGGATTTTCATGTGCCTTTTTGTTGAACAATGATTTGTTATGTGAAACTACCTTTGGGGTTCTTCTTAGATGAGTCACTGATACCACCATATCTTCAACTTATATTATGTTAATGCACTTGTTTCTAGGCTCTTCTCTTGTAAATCATTTCCAGAAGCACATGCATTTAGTCCTCATTTTCATCAGGAAGAAATAGCCAGGGAATTGTTATGGCTAGGCTTGTATAGGCCTTAGGGCCGATAGCCTAGTACCAACCTATGAACCTATGAAAGCACTCACCTACTGCATTGCATTACTTTGTTTTATTAAATATTGGTTTTATCAGTGTGGTGGTCCGGATTATTATTATTTTTGCCCTAACTTTTGAAATTCAGGAAAGTCAGCTAGCTATATAAGGTGCTGATGAAAATGAGGATTAAAATCTGTCTAGGAGCAATGCAATGAGTAAATGTTAAACCTGAATGCCCAAGATCTTCTTGAATCTTTACTTTCCTTACTGAAGTCTAATCTATCCATCCACCACTGTATCATGGAGGCTGAGCCATGTCCCAGAACATCATGAAAGTTATGAGGCTTGAGACCAACTGCATGTCTAATAAGCATTTATTCCTCCAATCTAAACTGATATGTTTAAATCATCCTCTGTAGAGAGTTATTCAGTTTTAGTGGCCATACAAAGTACGCATTACAAAAATGACTATACAAAGGATGAGTTACAAAAATGATGTACACATTGGAAATGGCTATACAAAGGATGAGTTACAAAAATGATGTACACATTGGAAATGGCTATACAAAGGATGAGTTACAAAAATGATGTGCACACTGGAAATGGCTATACAAAGGATGAGTTACAAAAATGATGTACACATTGGAAATGGCTATACAAAGGATGAGTTACAAAAATGATGTACACATTGGAAATGGCTATACAAAGGATGAGTTACAAAAATGATGTACACATTGGGAATGACTATACAAAGGATGAGTTACAAAAATGATGTACACATTGGAAGAGGGGTGCAAAGAGTGTGATCAGCACACTTTTCATTGTCATGGGAGGGACAGAATGAAAAGGATGCATGTGAAAAGAAGCATCTGCAGCAGCTGCATGATAGATGATCAAGACTGACATAAAGTAACAGTATTTCACAGATAGGGTGGTAGTCGCCTTGAACACATTGCAAGAGCATTGGTAGCATATAAGTGAAGAAGTCCAGGGAAGTTTGGGATAGATGGAAGAAAAGACAGGACATGGATAGAGTGAAATATCTGGTCAGGTGCTTGCTATAACAATATAGTGTACTTACTATATCACAAGATATATTCTGGCAACACATATTAATAGATACTTTGATCAGTTTAATGTACAGTCAAAACAACTGTATAATGTTTGCAAGCAGTTCAAGGTTGGTAGTCTTCAGAGTGACAGTTGCTGGCTACTGGTAGTGCCTTTAGAGCTGCGAAGAGCATATCGCTTAAGGTGAGTGAACATCTAGCTCTGGAGCGGGGGAATTAGGGTAAGTGACAATGAATCTGCCTTAGATAAATTGCATTTACTAGCTCCCCAGTATAATACAAGGCAAATGGCTTTATTTTTGTCAAATTTCACAAATGGATATTGACAAGTCACTCCTGAAGCACGACACTGCTTAGGCAGAATTATTTATTTCAGGATAGGATAGGATAGGATGGGATAAACTACTCAGTCCAAGACAGTGGGACATAGAAAAGGCTCACAAAAGAAAAAAAAATTAGACTGTGTCTTTTGAACTGAACCTAAACCATGCCTATTTAGATCAAAATGCTTACTTTATGATACAGAAGGAATAACTAAAAGTCCCCTGTTCACAAAGTCAGTATTCTGTTGTTTGCTCTAAAGGGAATTGAACTTGAGAGGTAGGTATTTAGAAACATTTAATACATACTCCTCAGCAAAATAGCCTGAAGAGTGGTGATGTAATGACATGTTCATTGTATGTAAATGACTGAATAATGTTATGCAAATTAAGGGTCTAAATGAACTAGAACTATGAATCATGGATATCAAACAGCAGGAAACTTCAGTGTACAGGAACTAGGTTTATTATAGTGTTAGTGAGAGGATCAGCTATAAATGAACTATAGGTGTTAATGGCCAGTTTCAGAGCCAGTATCTATGAAATTGTGCATCTTCACCATCTTCAGTGCATATGGGTCTTGGGAGGCACTTATTGCACACACATCACCATTACGGTTTCACCTGCTTGACATGGTATCCAATAGATCAGCTGGAAGGGCTTACCCTCCCTCAACTGCCAGATGGGGTGTGATATACAAAGTGTCTGCACACCACCCAGACATTAAGTATATGCGAAACCTCTACCAATGTGTTGTGTTAGGCAACTTCCCGGAGGGTCATCTATTTGGTAGGTGCATACATTGGCAGGTAACCAGGTCAGTATATTTGTTCCCATTCAAGCAGGCAGCAGGCCACTTTTGCCTGATGTAGATGGTGCTGGATATGCACTGTAATTATGGATGATGATCCCCATCAGAAATGCCCAGACCATGGCTGGGGTGGCTTACAAGGCCCCATACTCACAGGGACAGATCATTGTCAGATATATGTTTGGACTAATAATGAGATGGCATGCACCTGAGACTTGCAACCAAATATTTGTAGGGTGCATCATGTTTCATAATATGGTAGCTTGCAAGCTAATGCAACAAAATGGGAACATTGCAGTATTGCTTGAGAGACCTGTTGCAGCATTAGATTATCATTCATGTGCAGATTTGTTGGAGAAACAGACTACAGTAGCACCATATGCAAGGCAGACACAGATGCAATCCATTGCTGCACTGACAAAATGGCAGTGCCTGGTCAATAACTATAAGGCATGATAAAGATAGCACAGTGTAAAACTAATGCATACATTATCAAATCCAGACTATGCAATACAGTGTATTGACTAGCCATGATGTGCAGCAGTCATTACCACACCCACACAGGTTAGAGGGTGGGCTGAATGCAGTTGTCATCATTATCATCATCATTTGCATAGGGTGGGTTGGTGGGGCACAGTTATAGATGACAGCAACACTACTTTATGGTCAAGGATCATGGGAGGTGGATGCAGTAGCTGCTCAGTTAGGAACATGGTGTGAGTCAGGGATCATATCCTTCAGTGGTGTGGTACAGCTGCCATGTTGTGAGCGGTGGCCTTGTGTGCCGTGTTGGCCTCCTATTTTGTGGCTTGAAGCAGCCCATTGTTAACATGGTGTAGCACTTCAGGAGCATGTACACGAGCCTCGGTGTTGTGTCCCATGTTGAGAGCCAACACGTGTATGACATCCATGACCCGAAATAAGCCATGGATAAGAGCAATTATCTGTTGGCCAAAAGGGGGTACTAATTGTGTAGAATTGTGTGGCATGTAGTAGGTGGGTTGGTGAGGCATCCCGAGGGTAGAAGCTGAAGAATATCTCCAGCAACGATAGTGTGACTGGGTATGCCCATGTGTGTTGACCTTTGTGGCCAGATGTGACACAGATGAGGCCTACAGAATGGTGTATATCAACTGTATATGGATGTGACTGTCCCTCTTGCCTTTTGCACACAGAAGCAAGCCCTACAGAGGCAGGATGGGGGTTGGAGGCTGACATCTGCTTCATGGATGCAACAATGAGTGCTATATGGGTAACCAAAGATCTGACCAGCACTGTCTCTTTTCTGTCCTTCTGTGCAGTGTTACTGTGCAGGTACTGTAGGCCACCCTGCCGGCCTAGAGGTGCTGCACTCCATCATACAGTTTTCACAATGCACTCACCAACTCTACCATAATATGTATATCAGATGTATGTGTCTGGATCACTGACCTATCAGACACTGATGGATGCAATGTGCAGTACCTGAGTTGGAGAAAGAGCTGGAGTCATGGAAGTTACACCCACCTACATAACTCTCTCTTACAATGTGTGCCCATATCTCAGAGGCAGTGTTGCTAACATATGCCATCTGGAGTGGTGACTCCTATACAGCCTGGCTGTGGGTCACAGTTACAGGATGTCCACTGTTGAACACTGGAGCATCTGGAAGTCCAGCCTGCCTCTCCACTATCACATCATATGTGAGGATATGTGTTTACCTTCCAATGTTACTGGCAGTGTCACTGCATAATCTGAATGTGCCAGGTGCACATTGTTGTCGTCATCATCATCATCATTATCATGTGGCCTCCTCCTTAACATTCTCACCAAAACCCACCACGCATCCACACAAGAAGCCTCCCTAATACAGTACACAGACGAATCCACACTCATTTGCACATCTAACAATGTGGAACACCTCCAAAAAATTACTCAGGAAGCGTTGACAGTAACTGAAACATGGCTTTGTAAATCACAAGTCATGCTCAACATTAAAAAAACAAAACAAAAAAAAACCTGCTGCTTTTTTATCCCAAATCCCTCTCCCATAGAAAAAAAAATTAAAGCCCTCTGTATTAATAATACAACCACTAAAGTCACCTCTCATAGCAAATTATTAGGGATGATAGTAGATAATAATCTTAAATTCAACCTGCATATACAAAATTGCATGAGACAAACTCATCAAAAATTAGGGATGCTTTATAGCACCAAAAACTTTCTCACTGACGCAATTGAAGCTACACTTGCCACTACTTACTTCCTCCCCACATTTCTTTATGGTGCTCCCATCCTTACTAACCTTCAGGCATCAGAAAAATCAAAACTTGATCAAGTTTATAAGAAAGTTGTTAATTTGCAGCAAATACCTCTTTCAGAACCTACTACTGTGTAGCACTAAAAAGCCTAAATTGGTAAGAATTACTCCATCAACCTACATATACACACCTTCCTGCAACCTATAAAGTTATACAGATGCTTGTCTAGCACTAAATAACATTATACACGACTATGTTCCTAACTGGTCATTATGCTCCAATGACCAAAACCTCCTGTCTGTCCACAAACCTTTCACATCTGCTGGGCATTCTTTGTATTCATACCACGTTGCTAAGGCCTAGAATGCCTTATCTCTGTCCATCAGTTCAGTACCCTCCATTTCATCCTTCAAACCCATTCTGAAAAACTTCCTAACCAAAAGCTGGCTCTTTTCTTGCTCAATACCAGGATAAACTACATTCCTAAATGTGAACAAATACCTGTTCATACCTTATTCCTAAATGTGAACAAATACCTGTTCATACCTTATTCCTAAATGTGAACAAATACCTGTTCATACCTTATTCCTAAATGTGAACAAATACCTGTTCATACCTTATTCCTAAATGTGAACAAATACCTGTTCATACCTTATTCCTAAATGTGAACAAATACCTGTTCATACCTTATTCCTAAATGTGAACAAATACCTGTTCATACCTTATTCCTAAATGTGAACAAATACCTGTTCATACCTTATTCCTAAATGTGAACAAATACCTGTTCATACCTTATTCCTAAATGTGAACAAATACCTGTTCATACCTTATTCCTAAATGTGAACAAATACCTGTTCATACCTTATATCTCATTATTCTCTCTTTTTCACTCACTTCCTTACTTCTATCAATTTCTCTCCCCTGGCCGTCTCTCTAAATGTACCATAAGCCTGTTTTTCTCTCACTTTGTATTGCAATTTCTGTTTGTATTATACTAACTTACCTTTTAATTTCTCTGTAAACTGACTAAAATTTATCCAGCTATAAAATCATTGTCATACAACTTGTATCTATTCTTAACCAGTGTTTTCATATCGTGTCTAATTTGGTAAAATTGTTTAAACTGTATTTGTTTTTTGTATTATTTTTAAAGACTGTAAAATTATTGTCCTTAAAATGATTTATAATACTTTGATGCTTTTCTCCTTAGACCACCACTGAAAATTGGCTCATACCCAGTTGGACTTTCCTGGTAATCAAATGTCAATAAATAAAATAAATAAATAAATAAATGTGAGCTGATGACAGCAGGCATGTGCCATCCTGTCATGATGGATCCTTCACTAGTAGAATCTGTGAAAGCATAAATGTAATTTATCTTTGATAGCAGTGAAGCATATGACTGAAATATGCCAACATATGGTGCACACACTGGTAGATGACACAATTTGTGAATTCACATACATACCTTGTGGTGCAGAGTGTTGCAGCTGTAGCACAGCTGTACCTTGAGAATTGATGTGTAAAGATATTTTGCTGAATACAGCTTCCTCACACACACACACACACACACACACACACACACACACACACACACACACACACACACGCACACACGCACACACACACACGCACACACACACACACACACACACACACACACACACACACACACACACACACACGCACACACACACACACACACACACACACACACACACACACACACACACACAAACAGTTCTCTGTACATCATGGAATTGTATTTGTTATTAGTAACCTCATACATCCCCTACATACACTCGGGCAGTTGATTCCAGCCCAGCTCCAACTTCCAAGCCACTGACAGGTATGAGTATTCACTCATCCTTTCCAGTTAGGGAAATCAGGATCACTTCCACCTCTGTGAGTCACTTCTGTGTGGGTGGTCCAACTGTTGGCGTGGGTTTGTCCTTGGAAAAGTCTTGCGCTTGGCATGCAACAGCATATCAGTTGTCTTTTGCTGAACCAGTATTATGGTCTTAATATGACTGTCCACACCACTGATGCCCTGTATCACTCATTGCCACTCCCCAGAATGCCTTCTCTGTTTTATCTTTATCTAGGATGTACATGCCATGTGTATGTAGGGCCCGCACTAATACCTCAGTTTTCTGGGTGGTGAACTTTTCCAGGCATTCCCTTTCTCATGGAACCATGATTAGATGGATAACACATGTCAGTGAGTGTGTGTGTGTGTGTGTGTGTGTGTGTGTGTGTGTGTGTGTGTGTGTGTGCGTGTGTGTGTGTGTGTGTGTGTGTGTGTGTGTGTGTGTGTGTGTGTGTGTGCGCGTGTGTGTTGTTGCTGTGGTGTAACCATTCACTCATGCCCTATACTAACAACATTTGTGCTATGGATACATTTGCTAGTACACCACTGTTGTCCTATGATGCATGTCATGTGACATTCTAATGTGCAATCAAGTGCCCAGGAATACCATTTTGCTTCATGAGTGGACCTGTTGAGTGGATATGGCTTCCTTAGGCACTAGATAAAGCAGAACTCCTGACTTTTGTAAGACAAAAAGCAAAACAAGGCTTTTTCTTGTATCTCCTACACAGGGACTTTGAAGAGCACCAGCTGAGTCATTATGATGGCCCATTATATCAGACGGATGCCTGGCACCAGCTTGGTAGAAGAGTGAGTGATACGATACCACCATCATCATGTGATCACCTGTTGTAGTGAACATTGCAGGCACAGATATAGCAGCCTGTGTTGACACCGCCCTGGCATCTGCTTTGCCAGTGGGAGGCAGAGGTTAGACAGAGCATAATAATGTCTTACTGTAAGCAATATATACTAGTATTTTTTTTAGAGCGGGGTTGCTTTCTTCTTTTTCTTTTCACATGCTCAGCAACATACTAAACAGATGCCCACACTCTGTATGTCTGTATTCCTCCACTGCTTTCCTCACTTTATGTGTCCTCACTGCCACTCTCTATCTATGAGTGGATTTTAGGTTTGTTTATCCAGCCCTGCTACCATTTCTACTTCATCTCTCCATTCCATTACCTTTCTACCTACTCTTTCTCTTCTTATATATATGTAAAAAAGTGCATTTGCCCCATAAAAAAGCATGATATTGCCCTGCCACCTTTCACTCCTTATTGTTACCCTTTTGAGTAGTCCTCTGCTTGCCATTTTCCCTTTTGTACATTGGCTATCTCTCTCGCTTATATGATGAAGGACATTGGCACTTTGCTGTGCTAGCCCTCTTTGGCCTACAGCAATGAGGGGTGTTTGCTGTTTGTGAGGACATGCACTGTTGTGTGAACACCTCTGTACCATTCTTGTTATATTATGTGAAGTGTACTAGCATAGCTCGTTTGCTTCTGTATCCTAGTATGACTCCTGCCTGTAATGCTGAGGCACTAGTTTGATGTACAGCCCTTTTGTCAGAATACCTGGGTTATGCAGGTCCTCATACATGGCTCATCAGCTATGGGCCATTTTACTCTATGTAATTTTTTATATGTAGTGTTGTAGAATGGTTCAGCAAATGTTTCCAAATACTCCTTTACATCTTGGTTTACAAGACAGTTTTCTAGCCAGCACCATACCTCTCAACCTCTAACAGCAAGAAATCTAGACAAAGCCATAAATAATAGAGGGGAAAAGGCCCAAAAATAGGAATCATTTTTAAATACTGCTCTTATAAACTTAGAAAGTTGATAGAATAACAGGTTTTGCTATAGCATGACAGGTCTGAAACTAAAATGTCTGTCATTATTTTCTGTCTTTATTTTTTAATGACTTGTCAATAATTTGCCAGAAAAACACAAGTTTATGAAAAGCAAGCCAAACATATGATGGAAAAGTCTGGACGTTCTGTGAAAATCTGTACAGTTGAGAGGTACGGGCAGCACTAGGAATTCTGAGAAAGAGAGTGAGAGAGAGAGAAGATGAGAGGAAGAGAGAGAATTAACTAAATGTACTGTCGTGGAAAGGAAGGCCAACATAAAATACTTTGCTGTTGTTATTTTAGCTCATTGATTGTTGTCTGTTCCAGCAACAATGACCTTGTAACATCATGCTGTCTCAGCACTGAATTTGTAGGGGGAGGGTATACAAGACGATGCAAGCTATTTTGCAGTATGGCTGTCAGCACAAACCAGACTGGGATCAATTACAATCAATAAACTGCTTAGAATGGTTTCTTCTGCTTAATACAGGTGTTTTGTGTGTGTGTGTGTGTGTGTGTGTGTGTGTGTGTGTGTGTGTGTGTGTGTGTGTGTGTGTGTGTGTGTTTTGGAAGGAGGGAAATACAAGCACTGATTGCTTTAGAATGTCTAGAAAAATGAAGGGTGCCAAGCAAATAATGCTGATGCCACAATTCTGAAAGTACTGTCTGGTAATACAGTTCTACAGTTACAAAATGCTAGCGACTATTGCATGTGTTGCACTTTATATATTTATGATGGTATATATCTATATACACAACATACTGCATTTTTGTATTGTTTGACTAACCAGTTGTCTGTCTCCTATCGATCTGTTCCTTTATCTCTGCATCACTTTCCCTACCTCCCCCTTGATTTCTGTCTCTCATACTGCACAGTACTAACTCTGACAAAGCAAATCTAATATATACATGCATATGTATATTTTTAATATCTGTAGTTGTATTGGCCTTCATTTGCAAATGACTTGTTAGTACACTATCATCTACAAGCTGCTTACTGGTTTCAGAGGAAAGGCAAACCTAATTATTTGTATGAGGCTGTGTCACCTAGTATGGGGTGGTGCACTCTCCTACATTCCTGCACAATCCTCTGAGGTCCCACCATACTTCTGTGTAAAGGGGCATATAAAAATGCTAAATAAGACTGACAGATGTCATAGCCCTTTTTGCCACTTCATGGCTTGCCACCGATCCATACACTTAAGCATAGACCCTCTCACAAGAACAACCGCAATCATAACATAGCTGGCAGTTGAAACAACCTTCCAGTAGTGTCTATAGCCAGTAGCTAATTGAAAAAAAAATACAAGTATGAGTTTGTAAATATTAATGATCACTCAATAACAGACCCAAGCTTTAACCCTTTATTTAATGTTACCTACCTTGAGTCTAAGCTGGGGAAGGACTGTCAGGATTGTGCAAGGAGGTGAAGTTGGGAACATATAGTCCTATAAATTAGAAAATCTGTGACCTCAGAAGCAGAGAGGGTTGGAGATCTGAATGAGGCCCAGGTATCCGACCATGTACTAGAGAGGTGTCTGGAGATATAGGTAACAAAATGATGTGACTCATATAAAATACAGTAACAAACTGATGTGACCCATGTATAAAACAGTAACAAACTGATGTGACACGTATAAAATACAGTAACAAATTGATGTGACAGGTATAAAACAGTAACAAACTAATGTGACACATAAAATACAGTAACAGACTGATGTGACACATGCATAAAATACAACAAACTGATGTGACACGTATAAAACAGTAACAAACTGATGTGACACATATATAAATACAGTAATAAACTGATGTGAGACATGTATAAAGTATAGTAACAAACTGATGTGACATAAAATACAGTAACAAACTGATGTGACACGTATAAAGTATAGTAACAAACTGATGTGACACGCACAAAATAGAGTAACAAACTGATGTGACACGTATAAATACAGTAACAAACTTATATAACATGTATAAAATACAGTAACAAACTGATGTGACACGTATAAAGCAGTAACAAACTGATGTGACATATGTATAAAATATAGTAAAAACTGATGTGACACATGTATAATACAGTAACAAACCAATGTGACACATATAAAATACAGTAACAAACTAATGTGACACATATAAAACAGTAACAAACTGATGTGATATGCATATAAAACAGTAACAAACTGATGTGACATGTATAAAATACAGTAACAAACTGATGTGACGTATAAATTCAGTAACAAACTGATGTGACACGTATAAATACAGTAACAAACTGATATAACACGTATAAAATACAGTAACAAACTGATGTGACACATATAAAACAGTAACAAACTGATGTGACACGTATAAATACAGTAACAAACTGATATAACACGTATAAAATACAGAAACAAACTGATGTGACACGTATAAAACAGTAACAAACTGATGTGACATATGTATAAAATATAGTGAAAACTGAAGTGACACATGTATAATACAGTAACAAACCAATGTGACACATATAAAAAGTACAGTAACAAACTGATGTGATATGTATATAAAACAGTAACAAACTGATGTGACACATACAAAATACAGTAAAACTGATGTGACGCATATAAAATGTAACAAACTGATGTGACACATATATAAATACAGTAACAAACTGATATGACATGTATAAAACAGTAACAAACTAATGTGACACATATAAAACAGTAACACACTAATATGACACATAAAATACAGTAAAAATGGATGTGACACATATAAAACAGTAACAAACTGATGTGACACATGTACAAAACAGTAACAAACTGATGTGACACATATATAAAATGTAACAAACTGATGTAACACATGTATAAATACAGTAACAAACTGATGTAACACACGCATACAATACAGTAACACACTGAGGTGACATGTATAAATACAGTAACAAACTGATGTGACATAAAAAATACAGTAAAAACTGATGTGACACGTATAATACAGTAAAAAACTGATGTGACACATGTATAAGACAGTAAAAAACTGATGTGACACATGTATAAAACAGTAACAGACTGTGACACGTGTAAAATACAGTAACAAACTGATGTGACACATATATAAAACAGTAACAAACTAATATGACATGTATAAAATACAGTAACAAATTGATGTGATGTATAAAATGTAACAAACTGATGTGAAACGTATACAATACAGTAAGAAACTGATGTGGCACATGTATAAAAAGTAACAAACTGATCTGACACGTATAAAATATAATAAAAAACTGATGGGACACATGTATAACATGTAGTACAAGAGAATGACTAAAGATGTTGCTCTTTTAAGAAGCACATGAACTTGGCCATGACAATAAAATAGGAAAATGGTAACAGGTAACAGGAGCGTTTTGCAGGCTGCTTTGCACAAAGCAGTGGGTAACACAGAGCAGTCATCACACTTCAGGTGAGCTAACATGACAGGAGAAATAAACAGTAACATGGAAATATAATACACCTCAAACTATGATGACATTAGAGCAAGTTATATTTAGTTGGAGGAATACAGTGGGGTTCTTCTCTACAAGCAGTGTGTAAGAGGTTTCGTCCATTCTGAGGTTTCTTTTTTCTTTGTCTCCTGTGAAGCTGGCAATAAACTCAATAAAGGGTACAAGAGTCAGGTCTTTAATGCATGGCATGCCGCTGCTTGTCTCCTTTTCTCTTGATATTATCCTGTCTGTCACTGCTACCCTCAGTGTCCTGCCCTCTGACCATCCTTCTATCTTCTGACCATTTGTTCTTCTAACCCTCGCTCTCTTCAGCTTAATTACCGGTCATTTTTGCAATTCTGATTTAAGGTTTTTTATGAAGTTTAAGAATATAGCATCAACTAGTTGTCTTGTGTCTCCTTCTGCCATTGCCAAGTGATTAAGCTGGATCAAGGTCATGTTACTGAAGCTTCTGACTATGAACATATACTGTCTGGTGTCTTAAATGTTGCTGCTTTCTACATAATTGACCAGTCACTCTTAGAATGTTTTCAGTGAGACCCGAATTACTGATAAATAGTTTATTGGGGTACAGTTGATGCCCCTTGATGAGTGATACTATAGTTATACACTACAAATCTTACTGAATCCCCTCACTAGCTAAGGATCTATTGGACAGTTCCATGAGAGGGTAAGCCAACACTTACAGATCCTGGAAGGAATCCTATCTTGCTCCTGTAAATGCATTTGATTGTTATTGTACCCTATGTTGTTCAGTTGCATGGAATTTTAACTGCTATAGTTTAGACTAGTGATCTAATCTTGCCAAGTCTCTTCTTATAATTTTTATGTATTCTTATATATCAGTCCTATTCTGTAATTTTGTGCCATTAGTAAAAAGATTATTTCTTTACAGGCTGCCAAAAGTACCGATTATAAAGGCAATGAAAAGTATCAGTCATGCAACTGACAATTGTGGTTCCTACGCCACCATATTTTCATCAAAATGAATTCAGTTTACAGTAACCAGCATACTCTTGCCTTACCAATATTTTACTAGTTTAATCACTGTGGAAGTCACTCTGAGTCTTTCTAATTTGTTCAGTAACCTTTTATGTAGTATGCTGCCAAATGTTTAGCTAAAATTTCAGTAGGCCATGTTCAAAGTCCCTATTTTTACTAATACTCTGGTCATTTAATCAAAGAACGGTGTTAGATTTTCCCAGCTTGAGCATCCTGCTATAAGATCACGCTGCCTTGTATCCTAAGACTTAACATTTAGATAGCCATGTTTTTTGTATAACTTCAGCTATTTAAATTTTTCTTTTCTAAAAAACCCCCAAACAACGAAAAGACAAACTGGCACGTTACTTAGATTTGTACTTTCATTTATTCGCAGTCTTGTTGAGTGGAATCTCTTTTGATATTTTCCAGTGTCCAGGGATATTATTTTCCTCTCACAATTGTTAAATAAAGGTTTAGTTAGTTATATTAACATTTCTCCCCTTACTTCAGTAAGAGCATTACTGTCAGTATTACCAGCACCAAGTATTTGTAGAGTTTTTAGTTTTTCCATTTATTTCTGGAACCTTTCTTCTCTGAAAGATCCAGAGTAATCCTCCTTATCTTATTAAAAGCCCTCCCCTTGGTTCAATAAGAACCTTAGGGTTGATCCCACAGGATCAATTGTTCATGGTGCTTTCGGTTTTTTGTTTTCTTTCTGAACCCTTTCTTTTCTAAAACGACCAGGATATTCCTCTTTGTCTTGTGCACTTTTATTGGCTGCATTTGGTGAATATATCATCTTCCATTGTGAAAATGTAGCAGAAGTACTCATTAATCACATTATCTCCTTACATAACTTTACTGTCCCTGAATCTGTCTGTTCTCTATGTTTGTAAAACATTTTATTTCTCCTTTAAATAACCTGTTTTATCCTCACTTTGAGAATCCGCACTTCTGAATACAAATCTTGTTTCATCCTACTTTAATTGGTATCATTTTTCTCTCTTTTCTTTTTATTATATTACATTATATTATATACGTGTTTCTGAAGTTCTAAATGCCTCCTTGTTTGATATATTTTCTTACTTTGCTTTAAGTATTTGTTTCCTACTAAGACATGCTGCTTGTATGGTAACAGTTTTGTTGTATTCCTGTTCTTCCAGAAAACCTTAATGGCCTTCATCTAGAGCATTTCTGAGACCTGGCTCTCTTGCAGGAAAATTTTAACTCCTGAAGTCTAAAATCATATTTTTATTTGATACAGATATATATATATATATATATATATATATATATATATATATATATATATATATATGTGTGTGTGTGTGTGTGTGTACTTAAGTTGACAGAGAGCCAAAGTCTTCCTGGATCTCTTATCCTAAATGCTGATCCCTTACTCCTAAATGACTGCTGACTTTCAGATCTGAGGAATTATCTTTATTTTATTCCATGTTTAAGCAGGTAAGCCCATTAAGCAAAAGTGTCTCTTTTCAGGAACAGATTGTGGAACACTGGTCTGGTTAAGTGACTTGCACAATATTGTACAGTATGTAAGTGGGTATGGGGATGTTTGTTATAAACTCACAACCTTAACACTCTGAAATACACCGTAACATGCCTTTCCTTAACAATATATGAACATCATATTGAAGACAGCTGTTTCCTGAATAGGTCACATTACTACTTGTATAAAATGTCTGATGGATCCTTATCTGAAATGCATGACCCAGTCTTGTTAGTCCTGATAGTTCTTAATATAAACAGTTGTTGTGTCTTTCGGCTTTTCCCGATTAGGGGTCGCCACAGCGGAACTCCAGTCCGCTAATGATTGGCAGTAGATTTTTATGTGCCGAGTTGCCAGCCCTGATGCACAACCTTCAACGAAAGTACGCCCATTCACGCATGTCTCCAGACAGAAGACGCTGTAGCTGAGAATCGAACGGGACAATGTCTTACTGTCAGGCGACAGCGCTACCGCAGCACCACCACCGCAGTTAATTCACCAAATTCTGAAACTCATCATTATACCTTTTTGAAGCATTTTTTTTTCTGAGGCAATGTCATGCCCCTATTCCCCACACCCTTACTAGTTACATATACTACAACACTGCTGTATGTCAGAATAAAGGGAATAATTTGAGGTACAACAGCTTGGGACTTAGTATATATCCTTCCTCCCTCCCTCCCTCCCATTTTTTCTTTCGATTAGATTATTCCAGGGATCACAATTACGGTCTTTGGAATTTCAGCAGGTATCATTTGTGGCAGATTAAAGATGCCCATTAACAAATATATTCTTTTATCTGGCACCCTGCAGATACCATCTGTCATCGTCTTACTCTTATTTCTTGCAGAGATTATCTTATTTGCAGAACTGTACTTGGACTTTGCTGTCACTTCCAGACTGTAGTGTGACGCGCACAGCTACCTTCCTCTTGGCTTGCTCTTCTTTCTATTTTCCTTTCATTTGTCTGATCATGAAGCAAACCACACATCTGGTTTGTCCATCCACTTCTATAGACTAGTATGTTGGTTGCACAGCAGCTGTTTGAAGCTAATTTACTGATAAACAATTCCTCAAGAAAACTGTACTGAAAATGCAATTTCTTGAGCATACTTTCTTAACACAGAAATTGGATAATAGGAAATTTTTTGAGTGATACAAAACTTTTAATGCAGTTACAGTACTAAAGGAGGAGGTCAGAGCATGCTTCCCCTCTTATGTGTATGGGAAATTCATTCATCACAAAATGTCTGTCAGTGATTTTTTTTCACTTGAAATCTAAAATGCCTGTATGAAAATATATGCTTTCAGTGCAAATTTCTTGAGAAGCTATGCTCCACTGACTTAGGCTTCAAATGCCATGCAATTGTTTAACCTTGTATGTGTATTCTATCTATCTATCTATCTATCTATCTATCTATCTATCTATCTATCTATCTATCTATCTCTTGGTATGCATATTTTATTTCCTGGTTTGTTTGTTTGTTTACACATTTATTTAGACATTTGTTAACAATGTGGATGGGCCGGGCTGGTTCAGTCGACCTTTTTTAGCAATGACACAGGTTAAAGGTAAAATAGAAGTTAATGACACATTACTCAGTTCTAAACCATTAATATTAACTTACATTTGTCTTAGCTCACTTTAGAAAGGATGTAGAACAAAGTTAAAAATGCATAGCCACTCTTACAGTAAGTATATTGAATAAAAGTATGTTACGGCTCACAATTAAACTAAATAATTGCTAGTATGGCATAGTAGAAGCTGCTGTACATGTACATATTTCTCTCGGCATACCTGTGTAATATTCACAAGGCAAGTAAATGGAAGCATCAGCTCCTACTCGAGCTTTGTATTTATTTAAAGAAGAAGCCATAGAACCTACACTCACACACACACACACACACACACACACACACACACACACACACACACACACACACACACACACACACACACACCTATGTGGTGTGGAATGCCACACCTCTAGCAGCCTACACACATCTTGCATTACAGAGCATAGTCTGAAAAATAAACTTAAAAGGGCATACAATAAACAAATGTAAATAGTTTGTGAACAATAAAATGTATTAAAACAGTACAAATAGTAATGTTATTAGTAATAAGTATTCTTTACAGTGATAATAATAATGGAGTCAAAGTCTTTTCATAAATCCTATAATATATTATAATGCACACAAACCCAAAATTATATTTTTTGCTATACTTCCACAAACAAACTGTCGTATCTTGGAAACTGTATAACCTAGACATATATAGTTAAAACATTTATGTTAACCAGATATAAGTTTTCATTTGACAACAAGAAATTTCTCTGTGAGTGAATGTTTATTGAGATATGTACAGAAATATGAAATACATGCTTAATTATATAATTATCAATATAAATAACGCTTCATATTAATCAAGATGTGCAACTTAATAGTTCAAATTTCAAAGAGTTTTCTTCAACATGTGAAGTTTCACCTGATATCATGGAATAGTTTGTAAGTCAGTTGTTTTTTAAAATATTAAGTACCTATGGAAATATTATTCATTTTCATAATTACAAAAAGACAACTAGTAATATCTCAGGTACAGTGTGATATATAATGACACAGACAATGAATTTTCCTGTGTCCCACCATGGCTTATCACACTATACCCCTCAATATCATGTAGGGCTCTCAAGTATGAAAATATGAATGTAAATATGAAAATATGAATGATAAGTGTCAAACAGTGATTAATTTCTCTGCTGTAGGACATCCTAAATTAACAAGCTTGCTGTAATTTTGTTAATAACTCCTCACATGTTCTAATACTGCTTATTATTGACAGGTAAGTCACTTAATTAAAGAAGCCAAATCTAAAGACAAAAAGGTGCTATAGGCTTCAATGATATATATATATATATATATGATTTTATTGAATATACATTTGTTTGATAAATGCAAGAGGTGGTAGAGACTGTTGAGTGTTTGACAATCTCAAAGATATGCTTTGCTGACACAGTCAAGTGCGGTTTGGAAAGGGTTGAGAGTGTCTGTGCATGTATTTGGGTGTTAGGGTTCGGGAAGGGTTAGATAAGGGCATAGCTTTAGTGTGCGTGTGTGTGTGTGTGTATATGTGTGTGTATACAGGTTAGTGTAAGGGTGGGGCTTAGTTAAGAGGTTAGATGTAATGTCTGCTGTGTGTGTTGGTGTGAGTTTGTGTGTTTGAGCCTGTCTTGTGTAGTGGCAGTGTTTTGCCCCCATGCCCACCTTAGCAATGCATGCTAACCCTAACATATGCCCTGCCCCCAACCCCTAACCCCACACTTTACCTTAAAAAAAACTCTCATAACACTGCCACTATTCAGACAAATTAGAGGCTAGTGTTATGGGGAGTTTTAGTGCAAAGATCGGAAAAGGAAATTGTTTTCTTTTTTCAATCTTTTATAGGTTCAGTGCTTAGGGTTATATTTGGTTGATCTTATTTTTGTTGCTGTGTTGAAATTTTACATTAAGTAAATTTGTTTGATATTAGGTAAATTCAATCATGCATAAGGTAATCACGCACACACACACACACACACACACACACACACACACACACACACACACACACACACACACACACACACACACACACACACACACACACACACACACACATATATATATATATATAGGAGTGCTACAGAATCCTGAAAGCCCAAAATCCTGAAAGTTCAAAATACTGAAAACTCAAAATCCTGAAAACATGCAGGATACCAACACTCACTATATTCCAGCACAAGTACATACAGAAACAAATAAAACACAAACTATATTACTGTTCTCCAAGTTTAAGCAGGGGGCTTTACTCCCATGTGGGGGGCTGTGCTCCCCACACCCCCTTCTACTTAAATATATCACCCCCAAGATTGCACTTAGTGTAGTGAAGTGCAATCTCGGAGTTGATATATTTAAATAGCAGGGGGTGTTGGGGGCACAGCCCCCCTGCATATAGTTGAAGGGTAATATGTTTCTGTATGTACTTGTGCTGGAATATAGTGAGTGTTGGTATCCTGTGTGTTTTCAGGATTTTGAGTTTTCAGTATTTTGAGTTTTCAGGATTTTGGTCTTTCAGGATTCTGTAGTGCTCCTTCTTCTGGCTTTTCCCAGTTAGGGGCCACCACAGCGGAACCCCAGTCCGCTAATGATTGACAGCAGATTTTTATGGTGTCGAGTTGCCAGTCCAACGCCCAACCTTCAATGAAGGCACGCCCATTCACGCATGTCTTTTGAATGCCACTCAACCACGGGGAGGACATGCAGACTCCACACAGAAGGAGCTCCAGCCGAGAATCGAATGGGAGTACCTCTTACTGTCAGGCGACAATGCTACCACTGCACCACCGCGGCTCTATATATATATATATATATATATATATATATATATATATATATATATATATATGTATGTATATGTATATATATATATATATATATATATATATATATATATATATATATATATATATATATATCATTATGATGATAATAATGAATGATATATTATATTATTCCTGTGTACCAGCTATCTCTTTCACTATACTTCTATTCTGCTGCTGCATATATTTCCATTTAGAACCTCACTTTCTCCTCTGATTAGCTCCTACCTATTTTCCCATTAACATTCATCTTCAAATGTTCACATCAGCTATGAATTCTTGATGCAAATATCTTCTTAGGCAGCTGCATGTATAATATGTGTCATGCACTCAGTCTGAGACAATCTGTCCTGAAAAGGTACTTTGCTGACTTGGACTTTTTTTTAGTAAACAAATGCAAATAAATAACATAGATAAATAAAATGCCAGTATTTACAGTTTACATTATTAGTCTAATATGCATCAACCTTAATCAGCTAAAAATGTTTTCTTGTACATTTACAGATTTTTCCAGACAAGCACCTGCAATTCAGTTTTCATTAGGTATTCAAAGTTATAGTTCTAGGAAGTTTGGATAACATCTGCACACTTTCTTAACTAGGTGTAAGGAAGAGGAGATCTGCTCACTTCTCTGTGGCTGCAAGTTGATGCTGCAGAGATAAAGTAAAGTAGAATCAAACAATTTACTCTATTCCATACTGTCAGTGACTATGTGAATAATAACAACTGCTACTGTGCAAAAATAAGGACTCTTTCCAGTTTACTCGTTGAAGTACAAGTATCCTTACTCATTCATATAGACTTCAACAACTAAATCATCGGGAAGAGAATTTCATCTTAGCTGTTATATGTTTCACGGCACTTTACTTTTATTTACTTTGTTATAATAAAGTTCCATATTTGCATAGTTCCTGGCACTTTTATTAGGACTTTACTTAATTCAACAAGACACTATTTTAGTTAAAATTGTGGGTGATGACTAACAGTAAAAACTGTATAAAGAGGGTTGCCTTCCTGCGCTAAACAGTTTGGCACAACTTCCCTTCCTAAACATTGTGAGATTTGAATTTGGGGAGGGGGGGGCAGGACCTTCAAGATCCATGGTAGGAAAAAAGAAAATGGAAGGTACTGAAGGATTTCTGCACACAAACTAAACTTTCCTGTCATTATAGGGAGGAAGTTTAATCATATTGATAGGTGTGGCTGTCCTTTAATGGACATATAACATTAATTTGGTTGTTGTTGTTGTTGTATCTTTCGGCTTTTCCCGTTTATGGGTCGCCAATATAACATTAATTTGGTAAAAACCAATAAAAGAGCAAAAGGGTTGCTTCAACGTGTGCAGAAATGGTTATAAGACTCCAGACTGACAAAATGATAAAAGTGTTAATTCATTCACAATTAAGTAGGTAAAGCATTGTTAAACAACAGACACAGTCAAGGCAGGAGAGGGTTACATGCTCATGCTGTGATATCCCACAAGGCTCTGTACTGGGATCATTTCTTTCTGAATTTTCTTCAAGGATATCAAAGTGAAAATGTGATATGGATAATCAAATATGCTGATGGTTGCAATCTGTTTAACATAATTATTTCAATGAAAGAAGCTGAAGTTGTCTGAGATGGTCTACAAAACACACACCTGGTGTAATAGTAATGCACATTAAATATCATTAAATGTATCAGATTGAGCTTGCAAAATGACCTAAGTTATGTTTAGAAAATAAATTGTCATATTATTAAAAGAATGGTACCATTAAAGCTGTATGGATAATGGTAGATGAAAATTTAAACTTTGACCAGTGTGTGTCTACCAAAAGCCAGGAAAGAATATTCTGTATCCCATTTAATTTTATAGGACATTGGCATGTCTAGCCACTTCAGACAGACTTTGTATGACTTTATTCCTCATTGATCCAACTTATTAGAGGATGAAATGTTATATTTTGTAGACTTCAAACAAGCCACCAGAAAGGACTTGAAAAAGATTGTGTTATTCCTTACTAGAAAAATCAAAGAGAGAAAATTTGAATTCAGAAAGGCTTCAGGAACTATCATTATATTATGTTTCATATAGGTTAATTAAAGGTGACATCTATCTGGTTTATGACACAATGGCTAAGAAAATTCTGTTTGAAAGTTTAATGCCTGGAAAATGCTGCCAGGGGGAGCAAGCACAAGATCAAGAAACCTAAATGGTAAAAACAAACATCAATAGTACCAACAAGTGACCGATACATCCCAAGAGTATAGAATAAGCTGACTGTCTCTTCGACTGCTTATTTCCTTGGAATGTTTAGCTATTGTTCTACAATGCATATAAACTTCTGCAACCTTCATTGTGTCTGAAATTGCTAGCGAGACTGGGTTGTGGCTCAACAGTTTCCTAGGACCAGCCCACCTTCCCGGTTAACAAATATGTGTGTGTTTATACATATATATATATATATATATATATATATATATATATATATATATATATAAAACATTTATATATACATATGTACGCACGTATGTGTATGTGTGTATAATATGTACAATATATATGTGTGTGTGTGTGCGCGCGTGTGTGTGTGTGTGTGTGTGTGTGTGTGTGTGTGTGTGTGTGTGTGTATGTGTAATGCGCCCCAGTGGATGCCTCAGGAAAAAGAATGCAATTTTTTTTTCTGATAATTTTAATAGTATATGGATAGCTAACCATGTCCTACTAGTATGTGATGTAAGCACCTGTGATCCCTTGCCATTTGCATCCAATTGCAGCACTTTCTCAGTTGCAAGTCTCTAGTGTCTCTAGCTGTGTGTTAGTATGACTAGCTCATTCAAGCCAATAGCACATTCTTGTATTCTTCCAGTTAGCACTCTATCTCTAGCAGTAGATCTGTCACCAGTGGAGTACCACAGAGGTCTGTGCTGGGCCCCTTACTGCTTGGCATCTATTTCTCAGAAGTCCAGGCCAAAGTAGATGGCCTTTGGCTCACTAAGTTCGCTGATGATTGCAAATTGGGAGCAGTCATCGAGCCCCCCAAAGATGTCAACATATTACAAGAAGGGCTAACACATACACATGATTGGTGCCAAAGCCATGGTCTAAAACTAAGTGCAAAAAATGCATTATTATTCCCTTTGGCAAATTGGAATTTCCTACAAATTACAATATTGACAGCTCCCCCCCAAGTTCCAACCCAGTGCTGTGAGACTTGGGAACACAGGTTGACAGCAATCTGAACTTTGACCACCCAGTTTCCACAGTGGTAAGAAAAGCCTTCTATGTAGCACACCTGATAAGCAGGGGCATAGCATCCAGGTCAAGGAATGTTATAACTTCACTGTATTTGACCCTCATCAGCCACTAATAGATTATAATGCACCCTTTTGCATGTACCGCACCAGATACTTGCAGCAGCTGGAGAGATCTCGGAGGTTTCTCAGTAGAAAATACAGGACTTCAAACCATAACTTACATGGACAGGTTGAAAGCCCTGTCACTTTATTCTGTATCTTATAGGCTGCTGAGAGGTGAATTGTGCCTTGCCTATAGGGCAGTCTTTGACCCTGCCCCAATGGAAATGCTGCACATCCACAAGTCAAATGGCACAAGAGTTACTCGCTCTAGGGATCACAACCTAGCTTGTGACATTAATAGATCATGCTGGAGAGACAGATATGTCTCGCAGAGTATGATGTTTCTCTGGAATAGTCTTCCTATTCATGTAAAACAGAGCTCCTCATTGATCTTATTCAACTGTAACCTAGATAATTAGATGGGAGATTGCAAATTTGCCCCTAGGGTGGCACCCATGTCCCTTATGGACAGGGGTAGCCAGTGTTGATAACAGACCCACTCTGTGCATAAATTTGTTCTGTACAAATGAGGATACTTGGGATTAAGATGACTAGGCTTGTAAAGGCTCTAGGGCCGCTAGTCTACTAATAACATTCTATGAGCCTATGACCCGCTCAAAGCACCTTATGGCATCCAGACCTTTCATGAGTCTGACTTTTAAGTGATTTATCAGTTTACAATATGCCGGATTAAAAAGGGCAAGGACAATCTGAGATGTCCCACATTAGAAAAGCTTTGATTATGTTATGCTTTTTAAGTTGATTTTTCAGAAAATGCTCTGGAATGCAAAGATGTGTGCAGTCTGTAAGAGCTGCAACATTATACATCGCATTGGTGTTAATGAGTTAGAGAATGCTGAAAGGTATGCAGAATAAGTACTTAAAATCAGTTGCTAAGAGGAACTAATCACAATTCTTTCCCAGCAATCTATGTTAAGAAAGTTCTGGGAACTGTAGAAATGGATAATTTTCAATTTGCAGGTATGTGTTTGTCTTTCTAAATTGTGGCATGAAGCCAGATAAAACCATGGACAGTGGAAACAGTAGAAATTGCCGACAAATGAATACACATGATTTGTTTTTTTCAAATTTACTTTTACCATAAATGACGTGTAGAGAAGTCTCTGCATACAACAATTATTGACATAGTCAAAATAATGGAAAAACAAAATCATACACAAGTTTTTGAATTGACTAAAAAAGTTAATAGAGCAACAGATGTTGCATCAACAAGCAGTTATTGAATAACAGGAAGCATGAATCTCTAATGTCTGGCACTATTCACTTGTGTGTAATCCTCAATGATTTATAAGAAAATCAGGGACAAGGCAAAAAATAATTGTAAAAATCAGAGATGTTCTGCAAAATCAGGGACTGTTGAGAGGTATGACTCCCTGCATAGCTCTCAACCACTTTGCTCAAGAATTCTGGACATAGCCAAAAACAATAGGAGAAAATGCCCAAAATCAAGGACAAGTTTTAAATATTATTCTAATTCACTTAAAAAAACAATAGAACAAGAGGTTTTTGCATTATCAAGCATTTTCTGAGCAGTAATTAGAATAAAGTCTAATGTATGGTGTTATTGACTTGTCTAACTGTTAATAATTGACCAGAAAATCAGGGATAGGGCAACAAATATGACACAAAATTAGAGATATTCTGCCGATAGCCTAGTACCTACCTATGAACCTATATTTGTGGGAAGCAATAGCCAGAGAATCGTTATGGCTAGGATTGTGTAGGCCCTAGGGCCGATAGCCTAGTACCTACCTATGAACCTATAAATTAAGGATATTTGAGAGATATGCTTCCCTCAATACCTCTCAACCTCTTTACTCAAGAATTCTGGACATAGCCAAAAGCAATTGGGGAAAAGGACCCAAATCATTATTGTAGATCATTGTAAATACCACTTAAGATAGAGTGATCACTGACATCGCAGTGTAGTGCAGCATGGGGGGTGCTGTATTCCTGAGCATTCTGTCCTTCAGATGAGATCTTAAACCAAAGTACCATCTGCTTGAGTTAGTGATAGCTCAGGTGCATGTAAAAGATCCCATGGCACCTATCAAAAAGAATATAGGAAGTTCCCTAATGATTTACCCAAATTCCCCCTTGCAGTATAAATGCCACCTTGAATCTGTCTTGAAAAGAGGCTACTAGCCTAGTAGGACTAAGCCAGTCAAAAAAAGGATAAGTAAGTCAGTAAATAAATAAATAAATACACATTGCTCTTATTCACTTAAAAAGTTAATAGAACAAGAGGTGTTGTATTAGTATGCCTTTTCTAAACAGTAAAAAGTATGAAACTCTAATGGATGACCCTTACTAACCTAACAAAAAGAAAAAATATGAGGCAAAATCAGAGACAGTCTGTAAAGTCAGAGAAAGTTGAGAGGTATGGTATCTCCTGCAGCATCATGCATTTCTGTGGCTATTTGTGTACCACTTTTGGCAACTACAGCTGAATGCCAGAAGTGGCTGTCTGTTTGGAAGAAGAGGAAGCATAGCTCTAACCTGTACCTCAGTACAAGGAACATTCTTCAGTTAGAATGTTTAAAATTCCATGTTCCACTCTATTCTACACTGAAGAGGTCTGTCACACTTTCATTGTTGTTATTTTTCTAACAAATAAACATGAATAATAATACTGAATCATATTGCTTCAACAAAACAATGTTTTATTAAGTATGATGAAACTATTGCTAACGTACCACTCAACTGTCCAGATTTTTGCCTCATATTTTTGGGCTACATTTTAGGCTATTTGTGTAGCTGTAAAAGGCCTTATGGTTATCCTTGGGTGTACCTGCTGAGTTTCTCTAAGAGGAGCCCTTGGAGGATTTACAAGTTGCCTTATTTGCCTGTTGAGGCTGAGGAGGTTGCTTTTTCATTGTTGGGGCCTTGCCTGTGCTTTCTTGGACAACAGCTTTTTGCATTTATTGTAAAGTTTGTTGATGCTGGATATCCACCATATCAGCTTGTTTTTACTTGGAGCTCTGGCTTTGATTCTTTCTGGTACAGCCTTGTTTATACATTTATGCAAGTGACTGGACAGGGCTTTAGTGTAAGCTTTGGCATAGTTACCACTTCCAGAGTGGAGTGGGACTTGGAATGCATTTATACCTTCACTTAGGAGGGTATAGTTTACCTTAGTGAAGTTTTTAGTCTGATTTCACCCTTTGTGAGTTCTGGTGTTATTGCTAGTTTGAAGGTGACTGATTTGTGGTCAGTTTTTACTAATGAGGGTCTGACAGTTGTGGCAGTGCATTAGTTTGACATGTTGGTGAGGACCAGATCTAGAATGTTTGTTCCTCTTGTTGGGGTATGGACAATTTGTTCCAGAGCATTTGAATTAACAAAGTCAAGGAACTTTTGTGCTAGCGAGTTAGGGCTAGTGTAGGTTTCCCAGCTGATAGTGGCATAATTGAAACCCCCCATAACCAGTATGTTCGGTAAAATTTGGATTGTCTCCAGTTTAGTCAAGTAGGCTTCATGGGTATGGTGACCCATGGAGGGGGATCTATAACTGGCTATGACTTGAATAGGGGTCTTACCCACCAAAACCTGGACCTGGAGTAACTTCATGGAGTTGTCCAGTCTAACTAGACTGGAGGTGATTTTTTCTCTAATATAGATTGAAACACTGCCTCCTTTGTTTTTCACATGTTCATTTTGCAGTCTAAAGGTGTGGAAGGCATTGTAGCCTTGCAAGGCCGGGGTGTTCTCTGAGACCTTGAACCAGGTTTCTGTGACTGCACAGACATCTCCATCTTCTAGTGATAGAATTACTTCCAGGAAGTGCAGTTTTTGGTTTAAGCTCCTAGAATTTAGCAGCATGACCCTTATTTTGCTATGATTTGTTGATTTCATGTCGGTAATGTTGTTTTCAAAACTTTGTCTAAAAAAGGCACTGTGGGGGTAGCAAGAGCCTTTGCCAGCAGCCGAAAGCCTAGAGGTGCCAGATGCAAAACATCTCTGGCAAAGCTGCGAGGTTTGTCGACCATTGCTTCCCAGGTTGACAGAAACTGGATCCCCTTTGAATGACACCAAAAACTAATCTAATTATTGAAATCAATCATTTTTTATTTATACTGTGGCATCATTCTTGTTGAGGAGATTATGCTGCTCAAGGTTAGGGACATACCTGCCTGGGACAGATACTTGGAGAGCTCAGCCATGCCTCTCTTCATGTAGTCCAGTGAGGTATGTCTCAGGCCATTCACACCAAAATGAACTATGATATAGTCATAATGGTACTTGTTGTTGAGAGACCTGAGTGCATGCGTGATCTAACAAATCCTGGGACCGGACAGGCAGCTGACCATGAATTTCTCTTTGTCCATCCTGGTAAGTGGGACATCCCTGTGTCTGACTACTGAGTCTCCAATGACAAAAACATTTGTTTTTTGAGTGTTACACCTTATGGGCTTGACGGACGAGACACTGGTGTTGCTATGTATCATGGGTGCTGTGGGGACTGTGTTAGTTGTAGCAGTCTTCTGTTTTGGAGGTCTCTGGTGTTTTGGTAAGTCTTTTGAGAGAACCTCCATGTATGTGGATTTTCATATTTGATGCGTACTATATGTATGAGTAGTGGTATGTGTATGAATAGTGGTACTATGTGCATATGTAGTAGTGGGTGAGTTGACAACCTTCTCCGTGTTATTGTTTTGAGTGAGAGAGAGCATGGATTCAAGATTCTTGGTGTAGATACATCTTTCACACTCTGTACTAGAGTGTGTTATTAGTAGAGGGTTGTCTGTGTACATGAGGTAATTGGTACACCGCCTCAAGAGACCTAAGTCAACAAGGTTGGGAGGAGAAACAAGGGTAGTCCAACTATCCACAATGATAGGTTGAAGACTGCTGTCACTAGGGGTGGCTTTTCAGAACTGATCATGAAGGAGCTTAGTGGATGGATATTTCTTCCTGGGTTTTAGGGAAAAATTGTTGAATTTAACTGTCCAGCTTTGGCACACAATTGCACGGCAGTACATGGTGCTGCCCAATGTACAGACAAGCGGAAACCTGCTCAAATTCAGGGGCTAAATACCAGAAGCTAAAAACTTGAAAAAACTTTAAAAAGATTCAAAAGGAACAATGAGGATGCTTATTCCAAGCCCTAGACCAGCCTCCCTTTACCAGACAGGTCGCAATCAACACAATCGTCTCACTAAAGTGCCTGGACAATGTGCTCTGAAAAAACAAACCACTACAAACAGTCCCAGAAGCAGCAAGCCTGTATCTGGACTATGCTACAGCTACTAGCTACCCTAGTTTCAGTGGGAAACACTAGAGAATGTTTAACACAGCAGAAAAATAGCAGTGAGACACTAGAAATGTTTAAAACTTCAGAAAATCAGTAAGGAGGCTCTGAAGAATGTTTCAAATAGTTAACAGATCAGTTATTTAAACACTGCTTGGTGTGAAAACCAGAACAAGCAGAAGAGATAGCTTTAAAACAGTGAAAAATACCAGTAAATACTTAAAAAGTGAATAGCAAAAAAAGCTTAGTAAACAGTGAAAACAGCAATACAATTTGATTTAACAGGCTTAGTAAAGCAGACAATTGCAGTACAACAGTGTAGTTTAGTACACAGTAAATAAATACAGTATTAAAAGTAGGCAGCAGGCAATAAAAAAGTGCAGTAAATAGTATAAAATAAGCAAAAAAAAGCAGGCAACTTATGTTTTTTGGAAGCTCAGAAGCCTCTAGTTATCTGGTATCTCAGGTCAGAGTTGTGGCTGGTAGTCCACCTCAGTTCAGCTCAGTACAAACAAGTTTAAGAGATATAAATGTGCAAGTCTTACTAAATGTCTTCTACATAAAAATATATACTGGTAATGTGAATGTAAAATTATTGTTTTATGTTAGAGATAGGATATAAACAAATTGTGTGAACAGTAAGTGTCCAAGGCCTCAGCCTTCAGGAACTTCTTGTAGTCTTGTAAATTTTGACTGTAAAGGATATTGGTTGTATGAATTTTTAATGTAAAAAGGTTCTCCTGCTTAGATCATTTTCTGTCACGAGGATGCCAAATAAATGTATCTGATTCATGAAAAGTGATTTAAAGTTTTAGAGGCCTATTTTGACTTTAATAAAAAAAATGTCCCAGGTAGTTTACGTTTGTCAGCTGTGATATCCTATGAACCTATGGTTAGAGAAGGCTTCATTATGAGCATTACTGACCTGGTTATGAATGGGTAGCCATACCTCTAAACCTCTTAGCAGAAGAATTCTGGACAAAGTCAAAAATAAAAGGGGGACAACAGCCCAAAACCATGGACAATTTTTAAATATTGCTGTTATAAACTTAGAAAGTGGCAAGAATAAGATATTGTATTAACATACATTTTCTGAAGGTTGTGAAGTCTGAAACTCAAATATCTGTCATTGTTGACTAACTTCAATCCCCAATGATTTGTCAGAAAAACACATTTTATATGGAATGTACCAAATTATGAGACAAAAATCTGGACATTCTATGAAATTCTAGACTGTTGAGAGGTATGATGGGAAGGAGACTTTATAGAATAAGGCTGAAGGACATATGTATTTTTCTATTTAATTGTTTCATAGAATACTGTGGTCTGTCTCTGTCTCTGCAGTTAGTTTCCTGCTGACCGTCCCTGTTCTTGTTCTGGTATTAATCTTGGTGGCTTGGGAATTGCCCGCCCCTCCTGTAAGTTGGTGTTTGAACACTCCTCCTGGATCTATCTCATTTGCTCACTCAACCGAGTACAGTGGGATCATATTTTGACTTCAGACACTCCTACCAGTCCCATATGTTCAGCTCTATACCAGCTCTATTCCAGTCTAGTGTCACTAGCTCACTCTAACTAATACAGACAGAACATTTGTGAAGGGCAAGCCACTTAGGTCCTTAATTTCGAATTATCTTCTGTTTCTCCTTTCTCTCTTTCCACTTTCTAAAAAAAAATTTCTAAGCTTGTTTCCTACCTTTCCAGCAACTAGTTTAGTCGAGATACAGATTTGCTGTAACGAGGACTGTTTGTAAGTTTCTGAGCCCCAAAGCCTTTTTGTGTTGGAGGGAAGCCTTCTAGCTTATCAGTGGGAGTGGTAAGCACTAGGTAGCCTACCTACCACAAGAGTGGTTTCTGGCCCAGAAATTGTAGTTTATTGGCCATTTGGCAGTTTCTCCATCTCTTTCAATGTTCTGGTTTAAAAGCCCACATTTGTGCTTATTTCCCACCTTTCCTGTAACTAGTCTAGTCCAGATACAGATTTGCTGTATCCAGAACTGTTTGTAAGCTTCTGAGCCCCCCCCCCACGCTTTTCTGTGCTGGAGGGAAGCCTTCTAGCTTATCAGTGGGAGTGCTAAGCACTAGGTAACCTATCTAGCAAAAGAATTGTTTCTGGCCCAGAAATTGTAGTTTATTGGCCGTTTGGGCAGTTTTTCTATCTCTTTCAACTTTCTGGTTTAAAAGCCTGTGTTTGCGCTTGTTTCCCACCTTTCCTGTAACTAGTCTAATCCAGATACAGATTTGCTGTATCCAGGACTGTTTGTAAGCTTCTGAGCCTCCCAAGCCTTTCTGTGTTGGAGGGAAGCCTTCTATCTTATCAGTGGGAGTGGTAAGCACTAGGTAGCCTACCTACCACAAGAGTGGTTTCTGGCCCAGAAATTGTAGTTTATTGGCCGTTTGGGCAGTTTTTCCATCTCTTTCAACTTTCTGGTTTAAAAGCCCACATTTGCACTTGTTTCCCACCTTTCCTATAACTAGTCTAGTCCAGATACAGATTTGCTGTATCCAGGACTGTTTGTAAGCTTCTGAGCCCCCTAAGCCTTTCTGTGTTGGAAGGAAGCATTCTAGCTTATCAGTAGGTAGCCTATCTACCACAAGATCCAGGTACAGATTCTTGGTTTTAGCACTTGAATTTGCTAATTCATACTCAGCACTTGTTCAGAACTTGTTGCTAGCACTACATATGCTACAAATTACTACAACACTCAACCTTCCTCTTTACCTAGAGGAAAACAGTTTTTGTATTTACTTTCCTCACTTGCTTAGAGAAACACAGCTTTTATACTCACTTTCCTCACTTGTCTAGAGGAAAGTAGTTTTTATTTCAGGCATGTCCAAGGGTCAGCTCCCAGTGTTCTCTCCTGTCTATCTGATGAATCTGGGCATCTTAGGGCAATGTAGCAATTGCCTCATGTATACAGACACCCCTCTCCTCCTACCACCCAACACCACAACCTGTGAGAGATGCACTTATGTAGCCAAACTGGAGGTAAAGCTCTCTCCAACCAAGACTGAACTTGACAGTCAAGAGAGAAGGTAAACACTTGCACCACACCACACTCATCACAATTTCCACTAAACCTACACCACCAAATTCCACACATAGAAACACAAAAACATTTGTGGAGGCTCTCAATAATAATCTGCTCAAGCAGCAGGGACCTCCAAAGCAGAAGTGCAAGCAACCTCCACCCCCAACGCAACCTAGAAATCACACAGCCCACAGACTCAGTGTGCCACTCAACCACAGCCCATAAGGCAAAACAACGTACCCAACACACTAGTCGTAGCTGACTCTATAGTCAGGCACACTGATGTCCCACTCACCAGACTAAACAAGGAGAAGGTTACTGTCAGCTGCCTGTTGGGTGCCAGAATCCGCCACATAACCCATGCACTCAGGTCACTCCACAACAAGTACAAATATGACTGTGTCATTGTCCATGTTGGTGTGAATGACCAGAGATGTACCTCCCTGAACTACATGAAAAGAGACATGGAAGAGCTCTCCAGTCTTGTAGCCCAGGCAGGTATGACCATAGCCCTGAGTAGCATCCTGCCATCGCCCAGAATGATACTGCAGTACAAGGAGTAAATGATTGACTTCAACGATTGGCTAAGCTTCTGGTGTCATTCTAAGGGGATCCAGTATCTGTCTGTCTGGGATGACATGGTCGACAGACCACAATGATTTGCCAGAGATAGCCTGCACTTGTCACCCCAGGGATTCCAGATACTGGCTAAGGCTCTTGCTACCCCTATAGTGCCTTTTTTAGGCAAGGTTCAAATGACAAATTCACCACCGTAAAAGGAACAGGCAAGAAAAAACTGAGGGTAATGCTACTCAATGCTAGAAGTCTAAATTTCAAAATGCACTCCCTCGAGGCACTCCTTAAAATGGAGAACATCGATATCTGTGCAGAGACTGAGACCTGGTTCAAGGGACCAGAGAGCACCCCTGCATTACCAGGCTATAACTCATACCACACTTTTCAGCCACCTAACCTGGACCAGAACACCAAAGGTAGAGGTGTGTCCGTATTCATTAACAATATCCACACCTCCAGGCTAGTTGCTCATCATAATGCATCCAAGGTTATCCAAGTGCAACTAACTCTGGGCAAAACTGCAATCCAAATTGTAGCTTGCTACAGATCCCCCACCATGCCCCAGTATTCCCACTCTTCTTTTCTTGATATACTGGAAAATATTAGGGTTCAACCAAACACCCTAATAATGGGCGAGTTCAACTACCCCACCATTAACTGGGAAAACTACTCATGTACCAACTCCTTCGCTCAATGCTTTCTGGAATTCATAAATTCCAATGCCCTGGATCAGCCTATCCACACCCCCACCAGGGGCAACAATATCCTAGGCCTAATCATTACCAACATGAGTGACCGGTGTTTCACACCTGAAGTCAACTCCTCGTTGGTCAGATCCAGCCATAAGCTGATCACCCTAGATATCCACATCCCGCCCCCACCCCCTATTAAGGAAATCATGGTAAAAAATTTCTCCAAAGCCAACTTAATGCTTCTTAAGACAGAAGTGGCAAAGTTCATGACACCCATGCAGATGGACAATACAGTTATGACTGCTGAATCCTACACAGATGCACTCTATAAGCACTTGCACGAGTGCATGGATTGTGCTATCCCAAACAGAACCAAGATATTATCCTCCACAAAAAAGGAAGCCAATCTGGTGGTCCCCTGCCATAAACAAACTCTATAGCAGAAGGAAGAAACTGTTGCAAAAGAGAGTAAAATCCCATGAGTGGAGGAGTTCCCTGGTCAGTCTCATTAAGAAGCTGAGATCCCTTATAAGATACTCCAAAGCTAGCTATGAAAACAAAATCACCACTGATTCTAGGGACAAACACAAAGCATTCTATAGCCATGTCAAGAATCTCAATGGCAACACCCAGATCTGCTCTGAGTTACAGCACAATGGCATGAAAGTTACAGAACCAACTGACATTGCCAATGTCCTGGCAGATAGGTTCAGTGTTAACTTTACCCCCCTCTCACCCCCTAAACGGCCCATATCTATACAGGAAGAATGCAGAGTCCCTGTAATCTCAACTATGCACGTAAAAGCTGCACCCTCTAAAGCGAAAAACATAGCATCCATGGGACTGGACAACATCCCAGGCTGTGTTTTACATGAACTTTAGAATGAACTGGCTCCTCACCTAAGCACCATGTTCAGTAATAGTCTCACATCAGGCTTTGTGACCACTGAATGGCACATAGCAACAGTTATCCCACTCCACAAAGGAGGAGCCACCACTTATCCTGGGAACTATCACCCTATTAGCCTGACAGGCTTGGTCTGTAAGGTCATGGAATGTATCATTATGGAACGCATAAACAAAGACATTGGTAACCTCCAAACTCTGGACCCTACCCAGTTCGCATTTGTGAAAGGCAGATCATGCCTCCTGAAAATGATTGACTTTTTGAGGCAGTCACCAAAGCTGTAGACGAGGGTAAGGTGGTTCACACAGCCTATCTTGACCTCACCAAGGATTTCAACACCATCCCCCATTCTGGAAATATAGGTATAAACTAGGTATAAATCCCTACGTCACAAGATGGGCTCACTGACAAAACCCACACTGTAAAAGTTGCAGACTCCAAATTTGACTTCAAACCAGTGACAAGAGGAGTACCACAGGGTTCAGTCCTGGGACCTCTCCTGTTTGGTATCTACTTCTCTGAAGTACAGGCTAACACAGAAGACCTTTGGCTAAGGAAGTTCTTAGATGACTGAAAACTAGAAGCCATAGTTGAGTCCACAAATGATGTGGACATCCTACAGAAGGGCCTCACTGAGACAGATGCCTGGTGTCAGAGCCATGGCCTCAAGCTCAATGCCAAATAGTTCATTGTCATCCCCTTTGGTAAAAACTCTGTACCCATGAACTACCACATAGGCGGCAGTCTACTTAATGCTGAATGTTTGACAAGAGACCTGGGGACCCAGGTGGACAGTAGTCTCTCCTTTGATAATCACATTGCCACAGTAGCCAGGAAGTTCTTCTATGTGGCACACCTCATCACAAAAGGGTTCTCATCTAGGAAAAAAGAGGTCATTGTTCCCCTCTACTCGACACTCATTAGACCCATTATAGAGTACAATGCCCTTTTGGAATGTACCTCACAAGACATCTGCAGCAGCTGGAAAGGCCACAGAAGTACCTCACAAAGAGGATTACTGGCCTCAAACAGATGCCCTACACTGACCGTCAAAAAACTCCAGCTTTACTCCATAGCATATCACCTACTCCAAGGTGATCTCTGCCTAACATATAAAGCTATGTTAAACCGAGAGCTGTTGGACACCTAAAGAAATCCCAATCCCTCCGAGCTACATGCTCTAGGGACCTAAACCTTGCACCACAATAAACAGGACATGCTGGAGGGATAGATTCCTGTCCCAGAGACTTCCAATACTCTGGAACAAGCTACCCATCTATATCAAGCAAAGTTCCTCATTAGCACTCTTCAAGAAAAATCTTGATAAGTGGATGAGAAATAGGAAATACACCCCAGGGATCACTTCTGTGGCTCTGCTCGACAGGGGCACAGGAAAATAACTTTTTTGTGTGGAGTAAGCCAGGGAACCTTGTTGGTTAGGCTTACTTAGGCCCTTGGGCCGATAGCCTAGTACCTACCTATGAACCTATGAAACTAAGATCTAGCTGAAGAAAAGTCAATTGTAACATTCTGAAAGACTTGCTGGACAGTTTGGTAAGACAGGTCTAACTGGAATCAGTCTGCTAGCACAGAAGAATAAAGCTCTAAGCTCCTTAATGCTTCTGTGACTCTAAGAAAGTAACATAACCAGATACTGTGCTCAGGTGACCCCTGAAAAGGGACACTTTTTCCAGTGGCAGTAGCATAGCTAAGGTGAGGTAAAGGAGGAAGCCGTTCCAGATTAGGAACACAATCAGCAGCTACATTTATTTATTTTAGCTCTCATGTAGGAAGTTTGAGGGCAAGGATGGGCTTTAGGCCTTGGTGCTCCTCTAGTGTTGAGGAACGTCAGATCAAACAAACCTTCTTTTTCTATTTTTTTGTTCTTATGTAGACAGCATGAGGGATGTAGGGTGGATATTAGGGCCTGGCACTCAATGTTGCTTAAGTATTTTTTCTAGAAGTTGAGGGTTATGAAATATTATTCCAAGAAAGTTATGGCAATATTTAATTCAGTTACATTACTGTATTCCTGTGAAGAAAGGCATGCTCCATCTCACTTCACCTAGCAAGTACAGAAGTGGACAGTATGCATATCTCTTCAGCACCAGATGCCCTACCAGCTAGTTACTTTTCTCATGTTGTGCTCCAGCAGGAAAAGGAACCCAGAGCCATCACTGCAAATGGTAGGCCTCCTCACAAAGTCCTTTTGTTGTAGAAGGTTGCAACACATTTTCAGGTGTGTCAGTATCATGCCCATGGCTGCCTTTTTATTCATGCTACTTATATTTCCTTTATTCCTTATTCCTTCTTTCACTTTTGGCCTGACAACAAAATGTGTGCTTTTCTATCTACATTTTTTTTATTTTCTTCTTTTTCTAGCTCCTATTTTTCATTTTCTGACCTAGGTTGTCTTACTACTATATTTTATTAATTTTATCCTTCCTCTCTAGTTTATAGGTTCCTGGGTAAGTACTAGGCTGGTTGCCTTTGTAGACCACTTTAAGTCTACTCAATTTTCCTCAAAGATGAGAATCAAACTCTGCACCTTGTGTTTTTGAGGTAAATACCTTAGCCATTATGCCAATCCCCTGAGTGAGAATCAAACCCTGTACATTATGTCTGCGAGGTAATCATCTTAACTATTATGCCAGCTCTGAACATCTAGTCTAATTCAGGAATCCATATTACTAGTGTAGTACTATGTGTATAAAAGCAGTACAGTCCATGGATATAATATCAGGAATGACTATGACTGAGTGATAGAAGTAAGATCTAATGGTAAGAGATGTTTTTCTAGTCTTCTTTCAGCAAGATTGCTTCTGACAAAAAATAAATGAAGCAATATTAAGTTCAGTCTCTTTTTCATAAAACACATCCTCATATATATCTCTTCATTTCACCTACTCAGTTATTTATTTAATGTTTACTGAGTGGGAAGATGTGGTCCTCTAGAACAGCATCCTTTTTAGATATTATGTGCTGTGAAGTATAGCAGCACAAATAAAACGTGATGCTTGCTTTACTGTAGTCTGCAGTACAGAAAGAAGCCAAGGTCAATGTCGCTGGTCTCTGGCTGACTAAATCTGCAGATAATTTCAAAATAGGAGCTGTCATTGAATCTCACACTGACACAAATGCTCTCCAGAAGGGGCTGACACAGACAAACAACTAGTGTCAGAGCCATGGACTAAAACTAAATGCTAAAAAATGCATATTAGTATCCTTTGGGAAGTCATCCATTCCTAGTAACTATCATATTGACAACACACCCCTTAGAGTTGACCCAGTAGTCAGGGACTTAGGTGCACACATAGATAGTAATCTAGCCTTTGACCGTCATGTCTCTACAGTGGTGAGGAAATCATTCTATATTGCTCAACGTATAAACAAAGGTATGGCATCTAAGTCCAAGGAAGTCATTGTTCCACTGTATTCGTCATTCATCAGACCTATCATTGAGTACTATGCCCCCTTTGGCAGTGGCAGATGGTGACTTCAAATCAAAGGGGGGCTGCAGGAGACAGCTGAATGGGTGGGTCAATGGAAGGAGTGCAGCCAACTAGAAAGGGAAGGAGCTATGCTCAAAACTACAAAAACTGTAACTTTAATTAAATATGCTGCCCTAGGTGCCAAACCGTCATTATGAGAGTCCAATCAAGACAAAATGAAGTGTAGAAGAAAAAAAATATTTCAGTGCATTGGCTGCATGACAGCTTACTTAATAGCTAGATGGAAACAAAAAGGTTGTGAGGCATGAAAAAATAAATTACTTTTTAAATACATTACTGGAATGCCAGTCAAAATCAAGTATAAGAAAAACAAGCAGCACTCAATTCAAATCACATCTTCTTGCACTGCAGTTCTAATTATAATTTATATTCAGCTTTATTAAAGTAGCAAGTAATATACTGAAAGTAGCAATCTCTGTGATACCCCCACTTGTAAAAATGTTTCTTATCCAAAAAAGACCTGCTGCCTGACAACAACTATCTACTTGTTTCATGGGGAAAACATGATCAAAATAAAATATGAAAAGCAAACAAAAAACAAGCTCAAGATACATTGCTTACAGGATTACTGTACAGGTAGTGGACCACGCATGTTAGATTGCCATTCTGTTTGGTTTACAGGTAAAGCCTGCAAAGATGACTGCAAGTCTCCAACAAATGTAATGAGCTTCTTAAAATAATGTAATCATGCCCTTTACTACAAATACTGTCATATGCATTTCAATACCCAAGGCTTATACATTATCTAGTTATGTAAGTATTCTCTGCATGATAACAACATAAAGGCTTTCAATGCTGGCAATTCTTTAACAGTATGCTTATTAAAGCTTACTTGCATCTTACAATCTCAGACAAGCTTACCTGATGGTCATTAAAGCATTGCTACTTAAACACAGAGCAACATGTACTTTCTAAGTAATAATAAGCATAAACCAACAGTATAAAAATATGACAGAAACCAGAACATTCTGCAAAATCAAGGACAGAATAAAAGTAGCACTTGTGTCTACCTTGGATGGGGGGATACTCTGCACATTTACACTGCATAACTGCTTCTTGCCTTGCTTGGACACATCCAGAGTCACTACATGGGGGAGTGGGGTGCAACAAGTATGTCACAATTTGAAATGTCTCTGGCTGACTGTGATGGCCCTGATGCATTTATCATACCTCTCAACCTCAGAGCAAGAAATCTGGACAAAGACATACATAGAAGTGGGACAAAGGCCCAAAAATAAGGACAATTTTTAAATATTGCTCTTATAAATTTAGAAAGATAATAGAATAGTAGGTCTTGCATTAGTATGAATTTTCTGAAGGGTATGAAATCTGAAACTCAAATGTCTGTCATTATTTTCTAACTTCAGTCTTTAATGATTTGCCACTAATTTGCCAAAAAAACACAATTTTATGAAAAATGGACCAAAAATGTGATGCAAAAATATAAAATAGCCACACTGGGAACCTGCCAAAGAAGGGACACTTTTTTAATATTAGTACTGCTAACTTGAGCAGCTGACAAAATAAAAGAATTTACATGCATTTCTGAAATAAAAGTAATCTATAACTTTGATTATTACAGTTATTTTTTAATTGTAAACCCACTATGTTTTCTTCCAAAATTGCCATTTTGCGGCGGGATTATTAGGGGTAGAGCAACATTTTGAGCCATAATCGGGGACAGTTGAGAGGTTTGGATATGCCTAATTATATAAAGCAATTTATTTGCACGTACCCCTCAACCTGTTAATGCATGAAATCTGGACAAGGCCAAATATACTGGGGGAACATATAAACAGTACTAAAATTTGTTGTATAAACTGAGACAGTTGATAGAATAACAGGTCTTGCTTTAACATGCATTTTTCTGAAGGTTATGAAGTCTGAAACTCAGTGTCTGTCATTATTTACTGACTTAATTCCTAAATTATTTGCCAGAAAACTACACATTTTATGAGCAACAAACCAAAAATAAGAAGCAAAAATCTATTCATTCTGTGAAAATCTGGCCAGTTGAGAGGTATAGTTCAGCCGGGGCTGTCTTTGAGTTTGCCGCCCTTCCTCCTCACAAAATCATGGTCAAATGGAGCCTCCCCCTGCAGCCATTCCAATGAACCATTACTTGGCTATTTCACCCCATTTACCATAAACACTAATGTGCATACTGTTTTACTTCTACGATGATTTGGACTTCATTTGAAAGTTTTATTTTGCATTTTACAGTACAAACACTAAGATATCTGCTAAATAAAGCAATGCAATCTCACAATGAAAACAGACTTAGCATTAAAACTTCTCTGCCCTTGAACCTCACATTCATTGAAACAGCATTGAAACCCACATTCAAAGAAAATACATTTTGGTAAGCTGCGGTGCTACAGCGGTAGCATTGTTGCCTCACAGCAAGAGGTTCTCTTGTTCGATTCATGGCTAGAGTGCCTTCTATGTGGAGTCTGCATGTCCTCCCCGCGGTCGAGTGGCCTCCGAAAGGCATGTGTGAATGGGCGTGCCTTCACTGAAGGTTGGGCATCAGGCTGGCAACTCGGCATCATAAAAATCTACTGCCAATCATTAGCGGACCGGAGTTCTGCTGTGGCGACCCCTAACCGGGAAAAGCCGAAAAGACAAACAACATTCAAAGAAAATACATTTTGCCAATTGCAGATAAAGATTAACTTTGGGCTGTTTTCAAATCATAGGCCCTTGCACACAAAACATATACGTGGTCTTTGATACACCTTCCTGATTGTTGTTGTATCTTTCGGCTTTTTCCCGGTTAGGGGTCACCACAGCTGAACTCTGGTTCGCTCATGATTGGCAGTAGATTTTTACGTACCGAGTTGCCAGCCCTGACATACAACCTTCAACAAAGGTATGCCCACTCACGCATGTCTCCCACACAGAAGATGCTTTAGCTGAGAATCGAACAGGACAGGACAACGTCTTACTGTGAGGCAACAATGCTACCGCAGCACCACCACCACTCACCTTCCTGATTGTATTAACTTAAAATACTTGTACAATATAGTACACTTGTTAGAGGGCGTTTTTAATTGGTTTTGAATATTTTTCCAGTAAATAATGAAACAAAATGCATGCACCAATAATGACAAAACTGCTCAATTTAGAACATTTTTCCACTAAACAATGAAACAAAGTGCATGCACCAATAACGGCAAAACTGCCCAATTCAGAACATTTCTATCATAAAAGTCTACTCAAACTTCTACAGTCCACCAGTATCAGTAAATATGAACAATCTCTGAAGAAGTAAAAATCATCTAAATAATTCCACGTTAAAGAAATCTGTAACTAATGTAGCAAACAACTTTATATTTCATTGTTTCATCTACAAATAAAGTGCCTGTTGCCCTTGAGGAATAAATTGCCTATGTTGCGTTAAAAATACAATAAGCTAGTAATATTGCAATAGGGAATGGATGGCAAACTGATAACAGGTTCATAGTTACTAGGTGTCTTCACCAAAAAGGACTACAGCATTCACCCCCTTTACAATACAGTGTAGTATCAGCAATGAATCTACCTACTGTGGGAATAGAACTCACAGCCTTCTGCATCAAAAGCAAGTACACCACCTCTTGTACTATAAACAAAGCAAACAAGCTCTGCATAAGCAGCACTAAACTTTTGTTCCCCTGCAGCTCTCAGCTTCTTGTAAAATCTACTTGACACTCAGCTGTATCTCTGAACTTTGCAGCACAAGAAATCTTGAAAAAGCCAAAATTTAGTGTGTGTGTGTGTGTGGGGGGGGGGGGGCAAAAGACCAAAAAACAGGGACACATTTTAAACATTGCTTGTATAATGTTGGAAAGTTGCCAGAATAAAATGCTGTGTTATCACCATACATTTCACTGCCAAGGATTGAACCCAGGACCCTTTGCAAAACTATCAGAGAAAGATACCCCTATACCAATTCATCTCTTTTGCAAAACAGAGGAAGACTGAAACTTAAATGGCTATCATTTAGTGACTTCAGTTCCCACCATAGCTGTCAACATCTTAGCACAAACCACCTGAACAAAGCTAATAATGGGGGAATACAGCCCCCCCCCAAACATATCCAGTGAATTCAGTTCTCACCATAGCTCTCAACCTCTTAGCAAAAGCACATAAACAAAGCCAGTAATGGGGGAATACAGCCCCCAGACATATTCAGTGAGTTCAGTTATCACCATAGATCTCAACCTTGGCACAAAAAACCTGGACAAAGCCAATAATGGGGGAATACAGTCCCAAAAATAAGGACAAATTTGAAATATCCATCTAAACTTAGAAACTTGCTATAATAATAGGTTTTCTGTTACCATGTACTTTCTGAAGAATATGAAGTCTGAAATTCAAATGCTTGTCATTTTTATTTATTTAACATTTGTTAACCAGGAAAGTCTGACTTGGAACAAAAGCCAATTGTTGGCAGAGGCACATGAAGAAACACTCCAGACACATGTCTTTGTAAGATGGGAAGACACCAGAGCAAACCCACACAAACACAAGAAGAACATGCAGACTCCACACAGAAGGCACCCCAGCCAAGAATCAAACCAGACAACCTGCAGCTGTCAAGCAACAATGCTACCACTGCACTACTGGCTGTGTTAAGAAACAAAAATACAGAAACCACAGATTTTATGAGGAACAGAACAAATATGAGGCAAAAATCTGCAAATGTTTTACAAATGGTGGTGGGTAGGGAATTCAGGCTCTTGCTACTTGAGCCCAAGGTACAGGGTTCAAGCCTTATTCTCTACCCACCACCATGTAGCAACTGGGGCATTACATACACATGTAGTATAATTCTGTATGTGTATATGGGAGCATCTATTTTGATTGACAAAACAAATTTTGATATAACTGGAGCTGGTGCAGCTCAGCAAAAATAAGTTGTTTGAAAAGCAGCAACTCTTTATGTTACAGATCACACTACAGTGGGGATCACAGAATATGCCTTTTCCCCACATCAGTGTAATCTTGGAGTTGGAATATGTAATTAGTGGGGGTGCAGGGAGGCTTGACCCTCTTCAAAAAGATATGTTTTATTTATTTTTGACCATTTTTGGATCAATGTTATGTGTATTCGATGACATGCCATAGATGGTCATGGGATTTATAATTTGTGCTGTTAACACATATGACCTCTGGGCAGTTCTAGTGGCAGCTCATCTGAACTACTATAATACCTTTCTCTCCTATATTTGAGTTCCCTACAGTTCAAAACTTTCTCACTCTGACCTTTTGCAGTAGCAATGGTTAAAGGACAAAATGTTATTAAATACAAATCTCTCCTCTCATCCTTCATGCCCTTTTCCCTATACTCAATCTCTCTGACATTTCACCCCTTGCTGCCTAATTGTTTTATTTCCCTTAAAGTATTACACTAATTACTGCATTACGCTGATCTTACCTTGCACAATTATTTCAACTTCTTGTCTCCTACTGACCCCTATACTGTACCTTTATTTGGAAGACACACTTTCAATAGATATACAAAATGACACATCACTACAACAGCATACCTTTGACAACTTTGACATAAACCCTCCACGCTTCCTAAAAGACTCATCATCAAATTCTTTCGGCTGTTCCCGTTAGGGGTCACCACAGCAGATCACCTGTTTCCATTTCTTCCTGTCCTCTGCATCTTGCTCTGTCACATCAACCACCTGCATGTCCTCTCTCACCACATGCACAAACCTTATCATAGGCCTTCCTCTTTTCCTGTTACCTGGTAGCTTCATCCTTAGCATCTTTTTCCCAATATACTCAGCATCCCTCCTCAGCACATGTCCAAACCAACGTAATCTTGCCTCTCTGACTTTGTCTCGAAACCTTCCAACCTGGGCTGACCCTCTAATATACTTATTCCTAATCCTGTCCACCCTCATCACACCCAGTGCAAATCTTTACATCTTTAACTCTGCCACGTCCATCTCTGACTCCTGCCTTTTTGTCAATGCCACTCTCTCCAACCCATATAACATAGCTGGTCTCACTACCTTCTTGTAGACCTTCCCTTTCGCTCTTACAGGTACTCGTCTGTCACAAATCACTCCTGACACTCTTCTCCACCCACTCTATCCTGCCTGTACTCTCTTTTTCACCTCTCTTCCACACTCACCGTTACTCTGAACTGCTGACCCCAAGTATTTAAACTCATCCACCTTTGCCACCTCTACTACTTGCATCCTCATCATTACTCTGTCCTCCCTCTCATTCACACACACATATTCTGTCAGGTCTGCTGACCTTCATTCCTCTTCTCTCTAGAGCATATCTCCATCTCTCCAGGGTCTCCTCCACCTGTTCCCTACTCTCACTACAGATCACAATGTCATCTGCAAACATCATAGTCCATGAGGACTCCTGTCTGATCTTGTCTGTCAACCTGTCCATCACCATTGCAAATAAAAAAGGGCTTGATGTAACCCCACCTCCACCTTAAACGCATCCGTCACTCCCACTGCAGACCTCACCACTGTCACACTACCCTTGTACATATCCTGTACCACTCTTACATACTTCTCTGACACTCCTGACCTACTTATACAATACCACAACTCCTCTCTAGGCACCCTGTCATATGCTTTCTCTAAGTCTACAAAAACACAATGCAACTCCTTCTGACATTCTCTGTACTTCTCCATCAACACTCTCAGAGCAAACATCACATCTGTAGTGCTCTTTCCTGGCATGAAACCATACTGCTGTTCACTAATCATCACGTCCCTTCTTAACCTAGCTTCCACTACTCTTTCCCATAACTTCATGCTGTGACTGATCAATTTAATCACTCTGTGGTTACTACAGCTCTGCACATCACCCTTATTCTTAGAAATCGGTACCAAACACTTTTTCTCCATTCCTCAGGCATCCTCTCACTTTCTAAGATTTCATTAAACAATCTGGTTAAAAACTCCACTGCCATTTCACCTAAACACCTCCATGCTTCCACAGGTATGTCATCTGGGCCAACAGCCTTTCCATTCTTCATTCTCTTCATAGCTATCCTTACTTCCTCCTTGCTAATCCATTGTACTTCATGATTCACTATCCCTTCATCATCCAACCTTCTCTCTCTCTCATTCTCTTCATTCATCAACCCCTCAAAGTACTCTTTCCATCTCCTCAACATACTCTCCTCGCTTGTGAGTATGTTTCCCTCATTATCCTTTCTCACATTTACCTGCTGCACATCTTTCCTAGCTCGGTCCCTCTGTCTAGCCAATCAGTACAGGTCCTTTTCTCCCTCCTTAGTGTCCAACTTTTCATACAACTCTTCATATGCCTTATCCTTAGCCTTCGCCACCTCTCTCTTTGCCATGCACCTCATCTCCTTATACTCCTGTCTACTTTCTTCATCTCTCTGACAATCCCACTTCTTTGCCAACCTCTTTGCCTGTATACACTTCTGTACTTCCTCATTCCACCACCATGTCTCCTTGTCGTTCTTCTTCTGTCCTGATGTGATACCAAGCACCTTTCTAGCCATCTCCCTTACTAGCTCTGCTGTAGTTACTCAGCTATTTGGTAACTCTTCACTGCCATCCAGTGCCTGTCTTAACTCATCCCTGAACTCCATCTCACAATTACCCTTTTTCAATTTCCACCATTTGATCCTTGGTGCTGCCCTCACACTCCTCCTCCTCTTCTTGATCACCAACATCATCCTACAAACCACCATCCTATGCTGCCTAACTACACTTTATCTGGTCACCACTTTACAGTCTCCAATCTCCTTCAAACTGGCCCTCCTGCATAAGATATAATCCATCTGGGTGCATCTTCCTCCACTCTTGTATGTCACCCTATGCTCCTCACTCTTGTTAAAATACGTGTTCACCGCAGCCATGTCCATCCTTTTAGCAAAATCCACTACCATCTGACCTTCTGCATTCCTTTGTTTAACACCATACCTACCCATCACTTCCTCATCCCCTCTGTTCCCTTCACCAACATGCCCATTGAAATCTGCTCCAATCACCACTCTCTCACCCTTAGGTACAGTCATCACCACTTCATCCAATTCACTCCAAAATGTTTCTTTCTCATCCATTGCACACCCAACTTGTGGAGCATATTCACTAACAACATTTATCATTACACCATCAATTTCCAGCTTCATAAACATCACTCTAGCCGACATTCTTTTCACCTCCGAAACACTCTTCGCATACTGTTCCTTCAGAATAACTCCTACGCCATTTCTCCTCCCATCCACACCATGATAAAACAATTTGAACCCACCTCCGATACACCTAGCCTTACTCCCCTTCCATCTGCTCTCTTGCACACACAATATATCCACCTTCCTTCTGTCCATCATATCAGCTAGCTCTCTCCCTATACCAGTCATACTGGCAACATTCAAAGTTCCGACCCTCACTACCACAGACCTAGCCTTTCTCCTCTCTTCCTGCCTTTGGCCATGCCTTCCGCCTCTTCTCCTCCTTCGGCCAACAGTAGCCCAATTTCTGCCAGCACCCTGTTGGCTAACAGTACTGGAGGCGGTCATTGTTAACCCAGGCCTTGACCGATCCAGTATGGAAATATTTACTGGTGATTGCATGAAATGATATGGTGAAATTTTACGCCAGATGCCCTTCCTGACGCAACCCTCCCCATTTATCCTGGCTTGGGACTGGCACAAAGAAATGCACTGGCTTGTGCATCCCCAGTGGCTCTTCCTAAAAGACTATTCCCTCAAATTAACCAACATTTCTAGAAAACTGTTTTTAATCCCAACTACAGCTTCCACAAAACTACCCTAGTCTACATACTCTACTTAAGAAATTCATTTCCAAGAATAATTATCAATTTATCAAAATGCTTTTGGATGGTGGTATATAACTGAACCCCATCTCCCATAACCATGTGCTAAATTGTGCATTTGCCTCAACCCCACAAAACCAGGGACTTCAAATTAGCATTTTTAACCAAATTTTAATCACAAATAAAGACCTAAGAATAGACAGCCCGAACTTTTGAAGCATCAATAGCAAATTGATTGCAGTTGAATCCTGGCTACATATGGAAAATAAACACACACACACAAACACACACTCACACACACACACATACACACACACACACACACACACACACACACACACACACACACACACACACACACACACACACACACACACACACACCTACCTGAGCTGGCAGCCAAGCAAAGTCTTTAGCAACAAAATCCATCCATGTAACAAAGTCCCCGTGCCGAGTTAGCCCTTCCCGCGAGAACACCTTGAGGCTCTTCCTATCCTTCCTGCGAGAGCACCAGCCTGCCTGCTGATGTTGCAGTCCAATCCCCATCCAGTCTATGCAGTTGTAACTGCATAGACTGCTGGGAAAATTTGGACTTGAATGTTGTTGTCGTAATCTGGACTGCTGGTGGAGACATTCTGGATACTGCGCGCATGCTCCAGACTGGTTCACCAGCAGTCCAAATATCGGGAAATGCCGCGAATGCGCATGCGCAATGTTCTGGGACTCGTGGTTGCTTTTATTTTGTTATTTTATTTTCTTTTTGTTATTTTATTTTCTCTTTTGTTTATTTTTTGTTTTTTTACAGCTGGGGGGGGGGGCTGCAGTCCTGCAGTGCAATAGCATGAGCCGCCCATGCCCTTTGGTATGTACCTAACCAGGCATATCGAACAATTGGAATGTCCACAGAAGTTCCTCACTAAAAGAATACAGGGTGTTAAGTAAAATGTCCTATGCAGACCACCTCAAGGCTCCATCCATGTATTTTGTCTCCTACAGGCTTTTGAGGGGAGATCTATGCCTGGCATACAGGGCATTGTCAGATTCCACTCTGATGGACCTCCTGCATATTCACAAAACAAACAGCACCAGAATTACCCATTCTAAAGACTTAAACCTTGCCTGAGATATAAATAGGTCCTGCTGGAGAGATATGTATGTTTTCCAAAGACTACTGCATCTATGGAATGGGCTCTACATCCATGTGAAGCAGAGTTCCTCCCTAACCCAATTCAAGCCCAACTTAGACAATTGGATAGGAAACTGGAAATTCATCCCTGGTTTGCCACCTATGTCTCTAATGGACACGGATAACCTGCAAATGGTTCATCTCCCAAATCCCTGCTTGCACTTATCAAGGGTATCAGAACTTGTCAGAGATTTGGGATGCATGGCTAGGCTTAAAAAGGCCCTTGCCGTCATTAACCTAGTAAACACCTATGAACCTCTGAATCTATATAAGAAAATACAGAGAAGTGGGTATGTTAATATATGGTTGTAGAACAAACACTGATGGTTGCGAGAACATGTCATACTGAGTGCAAATGTGGCAGTAGTCAGAAGCTTAAAAAATCAGCTTTTGCAAAGATTAAAAGAGCACTGTAACTTTTTTTTTTATTCAGACTGGCTGTTCTGTTTTATCTTGCATGTGGTGTTTTGTAGCTGCTGGCAATATGTGTTTAGATTTTTTATTCTCTAGTGTAATTCTTACTCATTACTTAGCTTTCTTCTTAGTCTTACTCTGACAGGAAGATTTATTTCTGTTGAAGACTGTGTAACCTCCAGAGGTTCAATACTTAACTCGAATTTGTGATGAAAACAAACAGGAATGCATGAGAAAAGATTTTCTCTCTACTTTCCTTTACAGCACAAATTCGGTCAATGCATATTTTTCTACAGGTCTCAGCAATGTAATTCTTAAATCAAGAAATTAATAACTCCTTCTAAACCTGCACTGTTGAATCAGGAGTACCTAATATAAAATGAAACTTGCATCTATGCTATGTCCATCTGCATCTTACAGTCTCTGTAGAACATGTAAACAGTCTTCTGAGGGCAGTTTTTCACTATGCAAGTTATTTTTGATTATGTCAGAGTCTCTGTGCTTTCCACATACTTACTACAACATTGAGTAAAGATTGTTGGGGGATTAAGACTGCTTCCTGTTTGGAAATAGGAAGATTATGGAACAAAGTGCTCTCCGTACATCTGATTGTAGTTTGAATACTAAATGTAAAAGCCTAAGATACAAATGTCTTCCGCTGTCTAGTCCGAATCCCACTCAGAATAGTTTAAACGATTAATTAATTTTAAAGACATTCTCAGTCTAGTAGTAGAAATATCACTTTGGTTTGAAGTAGTAGTAGAAAAGTAGTAAAACAGTTTGTTTTGTTGATAAATTGCGAGTTAATGAGTTGTAAAAATAAGGGTAGCTTAAACTTCCACCCATAATAACTGCAGCTTCTGCAAACTGTTAGCACGGATGTCAGATATTCACAGCTGAGAAGATTTATGTTCTGAGAGAGATGACGTATCCGCTATGAGCCCCACCCCTGTAGTTCCCTTAAGGGACCAGATGAGCATCTCACAATTCAGAATGAGGATTAGAATAAAATATTGAGTAGATAAAAGACATGCTCAATGTCCTGTATAACAAGGAAATATAAGGAAAAAAAATATTTCATATAGAAAGTACAACATTGTGATCACAAATTCATGACAAGACATTTGTCCAAAAAGCGATTTGTATCAGACAGGCTAGCCTATCCATTCAAACCTACACTATAATCACAGCCAAGATTACAATTACTCCGGAAAATAGTAAACGTTTTTCCTACAAAATGTGCTTCTGGAAACCTACTGTTTGTTGGACGCCAGATGATGTTCACATTGCTGTCACTAGTACATTGTTGGCATCTTGTAATGGTGCTTACACTCAGAAAAATTAAGAAGGTGAATGTTGTGCTTTTATCACTTTTCCCCCCTTCTCTGAGTGTTTGTACAGTCTCTGACATGTGTGTTTGTGTGTGTGTGTGTGTGTGTGTGTGTGTGTATGTGTGTGTGTGTGTGTGTGTGTGTATCATCTATTTATATTATATACAAGGCTGCAGTCTGTAAGAGTGAACAATCATGAAAGTGAATGCTCTTACAGGTTTGTTTTTTAGACTTGCAGCTGCTTTCTGTACGAGATCACAGAACAGTGGGGGGTTGGGAATTTGCCCTTACTCTGTTGTTCTACCGTCTCAGAATTGGTATATATAATATACAGGGGGTGTGGGAGTGTGCAAGGTTTGTTTTTTACTCTTTTTTACTAATTCAATTTATTTAGATTTGATCTAGAATTACTGCTGTTTTTGTTTTTGCTGTTGTGATGGAAAGAGATGAGACAATCGTGTGTTTGTGTGTGTGTGTGTGTGTGTGTGTGTGTGTGTGTGTGTGTGTGTGTGTGTGTGTGTGTGTGTGTGTGTGTGAGTTTCGTTTGTGCTTCTGTGCAATCTCAGAGTTAGAATATATAAGTAGGGGGGTGTGGGGGGGCGCATAGTGTAGTCTATAGTGTAGATGCATTTATTTGATTGTGGGTGGGGTTGTGTTTGTTTATGTGTGTACTGTATGCGCAGTGTAGTTTCGGCATTTTGAATTTCGCCGTTGTGTGTTTTCGGAATTGTGAGTTGTGCTTGGGTTTTCGGCTATGTAATTTCAAAATACTGAAATTTGGGATTTCAGTATTTTGAGATTACATAGTGGACCCATATATGCTTATACATATATATAGATATATATGTATATATATATGTATATATATATATATATACATATATACATATATACATATATACATATATACACATATATATATATACATATATATATATATATATATATATATATATACATATATATATACATACATATATATATATATATATACACATATGCATATATATATATACATATATATATAGACATATATATATATATATATATATATATATATATATATATATATATATATATACATATATACATATATAGCTTGTGGAATTTGGCTTATCCCTATGTTGAAATGCAGGGGTCTTATCCCTCATAAAATTTGTTTTTGCGTTTTGTGAATGTGAGAGTATTTGTTGGAAATGATCAAATCTTGATTAAATAACATTTGATTATTTATACTAAACCCAGTACTTGCACACCTTATTACTTTGAGAAATTCAGTGAAAACTAACACACATATGGTAACTATTTGAAATATGGAGACTAGTTAGAGAGTGTTATAAAATATCCAGTCTGAGTGATCGAAAATGTGGACTTACATATACCAAGTCTGAGATTGTTGTTACTCAGAATATTCCCTTTTCTATGAGGTATGGCAATCTCAGAGTTGGGATATATAAGTTTAAGGATATGGGAGGCTAGCACCTCATGTGGGGGATGTAGGATGCTTCGCCCTGCAAAAAACAACTTTAAAAGACATAAGCAGGGTACAAAATTCAGGTTCTCCTTACTTTTCAGCCTTTCTTTCTTTCTTTTGGCATCTCAGGGCTCATTGCTACAAGTCTCAACATTTTAACTGGGATCCAAGACATATATGTGTACACGCATATACACTACCCTCTACACACACACTCACACATACACACACACACACACACACACACATACACACACACACACACACACACACACACACACACACACACACACACACACACACACACACACACACACACTAAAAATCCAGAAGTGCACGCATTTTTCTTATCTGCACTCTTGTGTTTCATATTAAGAAATAACTCCCACAGAAATTAGCTACTAGCTGTCATAATAATAATTATTCTTATTATTTCCTTTTATTGGGGTGAGACAATGCAGTCTAAGTTTTGCTATGCATGTGCTTATTCAGATTGGGCACTAGACTTTTGCATGAGTTCTTTATTTGCAAACATTTTATTTTATTTATCTGTTAAACAGGTACATCCCCTGGACAAGACTTTCCCTTTTCAGGGGTAACACAGGAGTATTGTGTGGTTAAGTGACTTACAAAGAGAAGCTGAAGGAATCAAACCAGGTTTACAGGAAACAGCTGATTAACAACTCATAACCTTAATACTCTGTGCACATGCAGACGGCATCAAAGCCTATACTAATTACAGAAAAGTGATCTATTGTGGCTCTACATTCAATATGATATTTTAAAGCCTTTGCAATATTAACAACAGAAACTGATTGTGAGTGTTAGAAATATCTTTGCTGTAGGAAAATGAATCGGGGAATACAATAATTCACTTCACACATTGAAGCTTCTGTTCATCATCTTCTTTCGGCTGTTCCCATTAGGTGTCGCCACAGCGGATCACCTGTTTCCATTTCTTCCTGTCCTCTGATCTTGCTCTGTCACACCAACCACCTGCATGTCCTCTCTTACCACATCCATAAACCTTATCTTAGGCCTTCCTCTTTTCCTGTTACCTGGTAGCTTCATCCTTAGCATCTTTTTCCCAATATACTCTGCATCCCTCCTCAGCACGTCCAAACCAATGTAATCTTGCCTCTCTGGCTTTGTCTCCAAACCTTCCAACCTGGGCTGACCCTCTAATATACTTATTCCTAATCCTGCCCAACCTCTGCCACATCCAGCTCTAACTCCTGCCTTTTTGTCAATGCCACTGTCTCCAACCCATATAACATAGCTGGTCTCACTACCCTCTTGTAGACCTTCCCTTTCACTCTTACTGGTACTCGTCTGTCACAAATCACTCCTGACACTCTTCTCCACCCACTCCATCCTGCCTGTACTCTCTTCTTCACCTCTCTTCCACACTCACCATTACTCTGAACTGTTGATCCAAAGTATTTAAACTCATCCACCTTCCCAACCTCAACTCCCTGCATCCTCACCATTCCTCTATCCTCCCTCTCATTCACACACACACATTCTGTCTTAGTCCTGCTGACCTTCATTCCTCTTCTGTTTAGAGAAGAAGCTTTGAAAGAAGCATTGAAGCTTCTGTTACAATTGTATTGTTTCATACTTAGAAAATAATATTTTATTTTTGTAGATATGTGTTCTCGCCTTCAAGGTTTTATTCTTATGCCTGTATTATGTAAAACATTCTAATTAAGGTACTTTCAAGTATTAATCTATGGCTTAAAGAGAAGTCTGACTGCACTCCAGATAACCTGAGTTTGACCAGTGGCCCAGGTGCCTGAGGGGACTACTTAGCAGGAGTGGGAGGTAGTGGTCAGTGTTAGCCTCTCTCAAACTGTTGAGGGGTTGCAGGGTAGAGAACTGGTCTAGTTCTGCTGTAAAGTACTATCTTAGGGAAGGGGCAAAGTTATACATGTGCATCAGATGATTAGGGACTTGGGGAAAGTATGGATAGCAAGTAATGTCTGTCTTCCGGATGAACAGAGCAGGTGTGTAGCAATGTGCACATACATGGAGACTGATTGTAGTGAGCATTTCTTTATTAATTCATTTATTACTGTTTATTGACTGGGTGGGTGAAACAGTCTATTGACCCTTTACAAAAGTGCATGACACTTACTGATCAGCTGAAAGATAGCAAATTATATCCTCTGTCCTGCAGAAAGATGACCAAGACCCCTCTTCACTGACTCTGTACTCCCTCTCTAGGTATCTACTGATTCCCAAAACCAAAGGAGAGTGAAAGGGGACCACTGGATGATTGCAGCTAGATGATCATGGCTGACAAAGAGAATGAATAGGCCTGTTGGAAAAATATGACTACATCTTTGTGGGGATAGGGAAAATGGAAGAATAGAATAGAATGTGCGGTGGAGATATGCTCTAGAGGGAAGAGGAATGAAGGTCAGCAGGACTAAGACAGAATGTGTGTGTGTGAATGAGAGGGAGGATAGAGGAATGGTGAGGATGCGGGGAGTAGAGGTGGCGAAGGTGAATGAGTTTAAGTACTTGGGATCAACAGTTCAGAGTAATGGTGAGTGTGGAAGAGAGGTGAAGAAGAGAGTACAGGCAGGGTGGAGTGGGTGGAGAAGAGTGTCAGGAGTGATTTGTGACAGACGAGTACCAGTAAGAATGAAAGGGAAGGTCTACAAGAGGGTAGTGAGACCAGCTATGTTATATGGGTTGGAGACAGTGGCATTGACAAAAAGGCAGGAGTCAAAGCTTGACGTGGCAGAGTTGAAGATGTTAAGATTTGCACTGGGTGTGACAAGGATGGACAGGATTAGGAATAAGTATATTAGAGGGTCAGCCCAGGTTGGAAGGTTTGGAGACAAAGCCAGAGAGGCAAGCTTACGTTGGTTTGGACATGTGCTGAGGAGGGATGCAGAGTATATTGGAAAAAAGATGCTAAGGATGAAGCTGCCAGGTAACAGGAAAAGAGGAAGGCCTAAGATAAGGTTTATGGATGTGGTGAGAGAGGACATGCAGATGGTTGGTGTGACAGAGCAAGATGCAGAGGACAGGAAGAAATGGAAACAGTTGATCTGCTGTGGTGACCCCTAACGGGAGCAGCTGAAAGAAGAAGAAGAAGAAGAATTTGAGTGTTATGAGATGGGTGGCAAAAACAAGGTAACAATAAAAAAAGTTATTTTGAAAAAAGTCATACGGCACTAGCACAGTGCCTCTTCTTTTACATAAAGTGTATAGTATCATGGCTTAAAATATTTAATAAAAGTGACTGATTAAAATTCAGATTTTTTTCAGTTATACTGAAAAAAGTGATCAAAGCCAAAAGCTGATGGTTGGTCTCTGGAAAACAATAAGTATGTCTAAAAGCTGGACAGTTAAATGATTTTAATGTGGCAGATATACCTTTTAGATCTAGATGCATTGGATAATGTTTAAGTGCAAGAAAAGTTAATTTTGTTTGATTATATAGAGACTTATATGACTTAAGGGAAGATGTGATTTGAGAATTTGTTTTATTTTATGAAATTAAGGACTGAACATTTATGTGGTGTTATGGTCACTTCTGTAGCCTGCTGCAGTTATCTTACTGAGTTACTTGAAAATCCTACCAAGCAAGCAGCAATTTTAATGGCATTTCTGAGGAGCAAGATCCATGCAATTTGAAACTAATACTTCATTATAATATTGAATAATTAAAAAAGAAAATTAGAAGATGTTATTAAACACAGAAGGCATTAGGTCATTTTGCACTGAAACAGGATTGTTTTGTTTGCAGCCTGTACAGTAAAAGTTTGGTATTTCATGCCTTTCGTATACAATACAAATTCATAGTTAAACATAAAGCTGCATTTTCTTAAGATGGTGTCAAAAACAAACAGTGAATAAAAAAGCTGTCTGTTCATCTTAAAAACAGTTTTTCTATGTGTTTTAGTAAAAATGTTGTTTCCACACAAGCAGTTTCCTCTACAGCTGTAATGCAGAAACGCAACTGCTTTTATTGATGATGACTACGTAAAATAATTCTATTTTGAGCTGCACTGGAGAAGCAATTCATGGTGTTGTTGGTGAGAGGAAAATTATTGCTCATACAGAAGAAATAAACCATTGCATTTAGGACCATTTAAAACTGAACAGAAGACATATTAATGACAGACTTCACATGACACTTGGCCTCCAGTTACATGATGTGACAAGTATTGTACTCAAATCACGTACATAGATTCCATGTCTTCCTATAACTGCGCACTCTTTTATTATTCCCTGCAGACATCGGATTAACATCATAACCATGCATGATGTGACTTAACAGCTGATGAATTGTCATCATAGTACATTTCAAGAATGCATAAAGAAACAGAAGATAAAGCCTTTAGTATGGCTACTCCTAGTCTGCAGACCTCCCTAATAAATCATATCAGGGACATTACTCTTGTTTTATACTAATGAAAGTGTTGAGGAAAACTTAAGCAATATTTCCCTAAGTCATCGCATTCATATTCATTCATAATTATTTCATATTCATTCTTACTTGGGAAGGTACTAATTACAAAGGCTGACTGAATATGTTATTATAACAACATTCTCTAAATCTCACCTGTAAATACTATCTGTGTGTACTTTATCTGCCTCCTATCCTGGATTTTTGGGGTTTTGGGTTGTGTGGAGCTAGAATGCAATCTAGCCACCAATGGGCATGAGTCAGAGAAACAGTTCTGGACGGGATGCCAGTCAGTCATAGGATGCACCAACACACACTAATGTGGTGCGCACTCTCACACTTGCACTCACATAAGCACACACACACACACACACACACACACACACACACACACACACACATATATATATATATATATATATATATATATATACAATCACTCACATAGATGTGACTAAAGTGGGCTTCTAAGTTGCAGTAAATATGAGGAAAAATATAGTTTAACTGTCCTATAGATGAGGCTGGCACGCATCAAAAAAATGAACAAATCCTTGGTGATTATCAAATATTATTAAATAAAGTTATTTTACTCACACTTGCTTGCAATTAACAATACTTTCAGTTTTGCTTTCTTTTCATTCTGTTTGAGGCACCAGCCACCTGATGCAAACAGAGAACATGGAAATAGCTGGTCGTTGTTCTCTCTGCAATCCCAAGCAAACCTCACTGAAGCACTATTTCTACCTCCTTGGAAATGGTAGGAAGTTATGCAGTAAGGTGTAATGACCTAATTCTCAATAGGGGAACACACTTAAATGATGGACTCTTTTGAAAATCAGCCTGATTAACTCAAGCTGACTTTAACAAAGAACAAATTGGAACTCCTTGCATGAGCAGTAAAATGCTTTACTGCATTCACATAGTTCCGAGCCCTGAAATGGGAAGGTCAGCAATTTTTTTATGTAAAAGTTGAAATGAAAAGAAATTTAACCACTTTATTTTTTTCAACTGAGGGGCCTGCAGCCAGCATCAAGAGCTGACCATGCAACAATCACAGATGCTGTGATAACACTCATCAGCAGAGTTTGCAGTAAACAACACAACAGAACCATAGTTCAAAAGTAAAAAAAAATGCTATCAAAGTCATAACAAGTGTAAAATGCCGAGTCATTGAAGCATTGAGTCTTGGATGCTTCAACCTGGAAGAGAACACTGGAACAGAAGTCCCATTGCTGACCACTGACTGCTCTGAACAAAAATCTAAACATTGGTGCCATGTACCAAAAAACAATCCTCACAACATTAAAACACTTAATTGTCCCAGATGTTATGGCCATGGTGCACAAGTTGAAATAAAGTCAAAATCTGTGTGAGAGTGGCCTACGCAATCACATATTCTGTCATCTAGGTCTGTCATTTTAGTAGTTTTGATAAATCTTCTTGAGGTTTTGAACACTGAAATATAATAATTCAATAATATGAATGCACATAGATTTACACACACACACACACACACACACACACACACACACACACACACACACACACACACACACACACACACACACACACACACATGCATTTATATATTTTTTATATATAGTGAATGTCCAACTGGTTAGGGAAACAGGCTAGAGATATGGTGTTTGGGATGAAATGGTGCTGAATTGTACATGTGTTGGAGTACTGGCTTGAAAAGAATAGCTTTTGCATGGAGGAATGTGCTTGACCAAAGTAAAGTGAACTGTTCCCTTTAAACTGAAATGCTTTTGCAGGTAACTGAAATCCACCATTATCTGTGCCATTTTACAGAAGAGTTCATTCTAGTATGGCAAAACTAATTTTGGAGAATCAAGAGGCATCTGGAATATTTTTTGGGGTATTGTTGCTAAAAGAGAGACTGTCTGAGGCCAGAATAATTATTTAGGTGATGGGAGTCCAGTGAAAGGTTTATATTTGCCAGTGGAAGTCCTGGTGATGGAAAACCTGGAGGATACCCGAGAAGTTCTGGTAAAGAGTTTTTTTGTTTTGCTTTACCAGAGGAAGCTCTGTTACTAGAAATATTGAATTATAAAGACTGTAATTGAATTGTTTGTGAACACCCCTTGGACTTTTGGCATTTTGGTTATTACATTCCAAAGAGAGGTTTTACACTATAAAGAGTTTGTGATTACAATGGGGTCATTTCAGGGCGTCATTTCAAAGACTGTTAACACTGAAAGAGAAACTGTAACCATGTGCTAATTACTGCAGCTAATGTGTCAGAATGACTGAACTGTTTATTTTGTTGCATGCATCCTATACAGTTGGCACAGATGGTTATGTCTGCCAATTGGCACAGATGATTAAGTCTGTGAGCCATAGTTCCTGTGGAACAGGGTTTGATTCCTGCATCCCTCATTTGTCTACTGGGTGACTTTGAGTAAGTCACTTCACCAGATAGTGCTTGGGGCAAATGGATATTTGGGATAGACTCCTCAATAATCCCCTACTGACCAAAGTGTGTCGACAAAACAGATGTCAATGTCTGGGAGTTTTGATTAATAAAAGCATCTCTCTCTCTCTCTCTCTCTCTCTATATATATATATATATATATATATGTGTGTGTGTGTGTGTGTGTGTGTGTGTGTGTGTGTGTATGCATGTAAAATGTTACAATTTTCTTGGAAATGTGCTTTTCATATAAAGAAAATAAAATTCAGTTGTGTATAAAAAGATATAACAGTTTCTGATTAAAAAAATTGAAAAAGCAAGTGTGTTCCATTTCTGTTCTCATTATTTATTCTTGTTGTGAAGCCTATTATTTTCTTTATGAACTAGAGCAGGTAACATATTTTAAATCTAGAATTAGCCCTACTTTGTATAAATTGGTACTTAAGCTTCATTTTAAATTACAGTTTCATTAAAGGCATTCTCAAGGACTAAGAAATTTGAGTTGTACATCCATGCAATGACTAATTAGTGGGGCCTGAATAATATGGAAGATAAATAACAATGTGGTAAGAGGCAATTAGATCAATCATGAGTAACTAATTAACGAACCTGCTAGAACAAATTGCATAGACTGTGAATAGAGAAGCATACTGTGATGAAAGTCATGTGACCCATGAATCACCAAAGTGTACATGCACAGTACCCGTGACAGTGAGCACCCACACACGCACTCACTCATAGTCATGCCACCATGCAAAATACTGAGAGCCATAAGAAAGGCTTCCCAGCAAAGTTCCTACCAATTTATTCATAATATTAGAAGGAGATTTATTTTATTTTACATTTGTTTACAGGAAAAGTCCAACTGGGCAAACAGTGCCCATTTTCAGCGGAGGCCCAGGGAGAAAAACTCCACATAGTACATCCCGATACAAGAAAATATTCAGAACAGTTAATACAATAATATAAAAAAGATATTTAGAACAGTCCATACCAAAAAACATCCAACATAGTCATTCAAAATACTTAAGCATAAAATGGACAAAGGTATGATAGAGGAGGTTACAGTGAGATACTAATACACATCGAAGAGTCGGACATTATGTAGCTGTAGAACTTTATTATTGAGTAGCCCATTTACATCTAGGTATGAGACAGGACTGGGTATTTATTAAGTAAGCTAGTCTGGGTCTTGACAGTTGCATATCCAGGAATTGGTTAGGAAGGACATTAGTAGATGTTTAAAGTTAGATTTATTATTTTGCATTCTGATTTTACGGGGGAGGGAGTTCCAGATTTTAGTGCATGCACTTGAGTAAAGGGAGTCACATGATATATATTTACTTTTAGATATTACTATGAGTGCTTTGTTTGTGGATTTTAGTTGGTGGTTGTTGTTGTAGAGGTTGATTTGGATTATAAGAACTGGTGTTTTATTGGGGTGGTAAACTATTTGATGTGCCGCAGTAAATTGGCTAAAGCTTAACAAGTTGGGTAGTCCTAGCCAGCCTAAATGTTTAAGGGTTTGACAGTGGTGGGATTGATAGGAGAAGATGGTAGCAAATTTTGCTATTTTGTTATAGTAAGTGGTTAATTTGTTTGTCACCTTTATTTAGGTTGGTTATGACAGGGGATGAGTACAGTAATGTGGAGAGTAGGTGAGTTCTAGCTATGATGGCTTTACTGTCAGTGGTCATGTAGCTTTTGCCTTTACTGGCATCAGCGTTCACTTTTTTAAGCATTCGCTGATCTAATATAGACCCTCATGGCAGAATCCAGCCAGAGATCAGTCTTCCCTGTGAGTGTACTTCATGCTAGGCTTTGCCTTTACTGGCATGCTGGGCAGGGAGGGGGAAGTGCTGCAACTCCTCTACCAATAGGACAAGGACATTCTCTAGTTTGTCAATGCAGATGTCAAGCCATTGATCCATCACTGCAAACAACACCTCTTCCAATTCCTGATGGGTAACATCTCAGGACCTACTGGTGGTGTCTCCAGAGGATGCAGCACTGCCTCCCCTAGTGACAAACCTCTGGAGACAATAATGGAACCTTGCATGTTTTCCCCCACTGGATGTCCTTCACAAACTCATGGAGAAGTATGCCTTGAGGCAGATGAAGTCCCAGAAGAAAATGGCAGGACAAGTCAGTGGTTAGGTGGCTGTTGTTACATCACAGACACAACTGCGACTGACACTGCATAAAACAGTAACATAAGTTAGAGGAATAAAACAGTTTTTTACCTACTTTTGATGATGTTACACTTTGAAATTCAGGCTCTAGATTAGACTAAAGAAGGTAGGTCTTCAGACAAAACTGGTCTTTGTTACAATTCTGTGGTGGTTTATGTCACGAAAGGCGATACTGCCAGCCCAGCTATTTGGAATTTTGTAAATAATTATATATCATTTGTGAATATCAACATGATTCATATGCTTGTGTTACAAAAGTATTAGAACTGTATGTCATATAAGATGGTTTGTATAGACTTGTGTGCTGAAGAGGCATTTTACAAAGTACTGAGCTTAAAGATGTTACCACAGTGTACCCTACTGGAAAAGAACAGAAATTTATACATTGTAACTGTTTCAATGTATATATTTTAACATGGGAAACTGGAACACATGAGGTTAACTTGCAAAACTTCAGAAAAATAGTTGAAATTAAATTACTTTATGGCTGGGCCATAAAAAAGATGTTCTCTTTTAGTTTCAGTGCAACAGAAGACATAAAATCTGTACTAGAGAAGTTTTCTGCATTGTCTTTAAATGTGGAGGAATTTAAATTATTTTATGACTTCCACCATTTGCCAAAAGAGATGAGACCTGTGTATTTTCATAGGTAGATGCTAAAGGCTACCAGCTGGCATCAGTGGTTGTTTTGAGCCTGGGAACTGAAGTTAGATGACAAGAAATTATGTCATCCTGCAAGGTATCCCAGCAGTAATATTTGAGATCTTAATTTGGGAAGTCTCTGAGGGAGGGAGAGCATTCTGTATTTTGTCTTTGCCCTGACAAGATCTATGGATGGGAAACAGAAAATTTACCCCATGACTGCCCCCTGTACTACTATTGGAAACAGGCAGCTCATAAATGCTTTATCTCATGCATGGGTCCCCTCAAATTATGTATGGCAGGATCCCAGTTATTCTAATTAGGAGTAATAAATAATTATCGACCATGGGATGGGTAAGGCCAATCTATAACCAAATGGGGTAGGTTATTTTGAGCACAGAAAGGGAAACTGGCTAGGCTTAAAATGCTCCACAAGGGCAGCTAGCCTAGTACTTACCTATGAACCTGTAAGAAGGAAGCATTGTTTAGGACCTGCACATCTACTACAGTTGAGGTAAGATTTCAGGATGTACTTTTTGAACATGCTGGGGAACTGTATTTATAAAAGACCTCTGTTTTACTGGCATTGGTAGAGTTTAAGAGTGGTTGTCAATGGATTCATGTCGAGTCATCAAAGATAATTTCCGCAAACAGAAAAAAAAAAACTGTTTGCTGAAACACCTTCAACAAATAACTCAACACTTTTGTTATTGCAGGGGAACAAGTGTCCTTGCACCCCCCCATGGGAGGACAACCCCCACCCCCAAGACTTATATATACCAACTACAAAGTCACACAGCAGTGGAGAAAAAAGCAAATTCCACTCTCAGCAAATTTCGGTGAACAGCACTCAATGCTTTTGTGTTCACTGAAATTACATTCAATGAGATGAAGTGCTCCCATTGTCAATGACTCATTTCTGAATAAGGGATTGGGGCCATAGGAGCACTTCCTGTTATTAGGCTGAGAAGTATAATGTCAAAGCACTTTACTCTTGACAGCATAAGTTATGAATGCTGGAGGTAGGTCATAGAAGCCTTCTGTGGAAGCCACAGACTTGGGTCTGACATTGCTGACTAAAGTTTGCATTCCTGTGTATTGTGCTGGTATAAGAACTTTTCTAACTGCTTGCCTTTGTGTGGAGTTGAGAGGACTGAAGTTCTGAAGTTAAAAGTGTGTTTGCATGGTTGGGGAGACTATCCTCAGTTGTGTTTGTTGGAAGGGAGTGTCTTTTAGCATGTGTGTCTGTAGTGTACGAGTGGCCATGATTTCCAGAATGTCTTCAGTTGATTGTGATGTTGGGAAGTGGACAATTGCTTTGGCAAATGTTTCTGTTTGTTACAGTTTGGGAAGTAGAAAGTAAATTTCCAACTGAGGGTCTTTGGTGTTGCTTGTTGAAGGGGTGGATATCACATTTCAAAATGACTTTTTTTTTTGTTTGGGGAGGAATTACTTTTGTAAATGTTTCTCACTTTTGATGTTTGGGAGGAGGGTTGAAAGAACATTTCCAGCTGTGTTTCACAGATACTGCTTTTCTAGGAGGAAAAGAATGTGTTTCTTTGATTTTGTTGGGTTGGGGGGGGGGGTTACCCACTATAGCAATTATATGGAATGAAATGTAATTCATCCACAACATGTTGCTCTAGATCTGAGGTGTGGGACACATGCCGACATCTAGGTTACCACTCTACCTGCGAGCAATCATACTGAGTGCTACTGATACACTCAGGGATGGCTTACGGTGGGCCTCAAACTCATGTTGTTGTCCACACCCACAAATGCCAAGATCCAAGAAGCTCATACTAGTGGAATAAAGCCATGCTGCTAGCATAACTGTTGCATGCTTGACAACGTGTCATGGAGAGTGTGTGCAATATTAACACATATACAAGTACATAGGTAATACATGTAGCTAAGATGGACATATAGGGTTCAGAGGACCATAGTTGTAGCCACCCAATAGTTGTAGCCACCCAAATGTGTGGTTGAGGCCATACCTGAATTGTTGTGTTGTCTTGATACACAGAACATGTGCCAGGATGCAGATCTTATGTCAGACTGCAGCAGCAGGTTTCACAGCTGTGGTCAGCACTTCAGGTCATAGCCTGCAATGCCAGTCTGTGCAAGGTAGGTGGCCTGTATTTTTGCATACCATTTTATTTTATAGCTGTAGTGTCACTGGGATCTGAAAGTAGAATTGATTCACTTGGGAGTGTTTGTTTTCACAGGCCTTTTGGTGCCTGGATCCTCCAATGTAGATATTGGAATGCCTGATGCTGGTGAAATATCTGAACCTGATGAAGAGGGCTGCAGCCTGGCACAGTCTTCAGCCATAGTGGTAGTATCAGGCATGGGTAACAAAGTGGCCATATTAAGCCCTCTTACACACACACACACACACACACACACACACACACACACACACACACACACACACACACACACACACACACACACACAATGCTCCATGCCTCTGCAACCCACCTGTCAGTCACAGGATACAGCAGTAAGACAGGAGTTATCTGACTCAACAGTCCAGGGTTCACCCTCATCTCTTGCACCCCAGACATCAATAGATGCTGGCAGCTGCCGTAAGCATAAGGAGAAAATTAGGGGCCATCACACCAGTGGCCACACATGTATTGGTTCTTGCTCCACATCTGAGTTGAATTTCTCCTTGGTCATCAGACAGCAGATGTGTAGATCAGTCATACAGGCTCAGGCTGATGCTACCACATTCATTACAGAGCTGATTTGTGTGGCACATGGCCTGCATGATGATTTCAAAGTGGGATTTACCCATTTATGTAACATTTTGGACAGGCACAATGAGGAGCCTCTGTCCTCAAGATGCCTGAGTGAAGCCACACACTGTGTGAATTTTCTTTCTCATGAGCATTCCTTTTCCACATCTGAAGAGAAAGCCCACCATGGGATTGCTTGTAGATGATCTAGGCCCCACAGCACTATGTCCAGTATGCCTATTACCAATGCTGTGAGTGCTGCAGCACATTGTGGACACACATATGGAGCAGTATAAGTGCTGCACCTACCCGTTGCATGGCCCACATTATTAATCACAGAGTGCACCATCCTTTCTGTTGCCTTTGGATTGTGTTAGTGACATTTTTTAGAAGGATAATAATCCACAAATCAGCATGTGACCATGCAGCCACTGCAATAACATTCCAAAACAAATGAAAATGTGGTCACGTAGTGCTGAACTACACAAGGTATCCAGTACTGCGCAAATTCAAAAGGTTGTGTACCTCATATCAAAAGCACAGTGAAATGGGATCAGCTAATGAATACTTAACAACAAATCACTAATCCACCTGGGTAAAATACATAATAACCACAATACATTTATTTACAAAATAAGAAAACAGTTAAGCTCTTTTGTCGTTTTACATAATGGACTTCATCAGAACCTTTTTGAAATAAAACTTTCTTCCATTAAATACGTTAAAAAAGTCACATGATTGTGCAACCTGTAAAGTGACAGAAAACTAGTTAAATGTTAAAGCCAAATGACCACAATATTCTCAGCTAAGTAAAATCACTGAAAAAAATATATACGATGCAAAATTGTGTACTACAAATATTCGGAGTGATAAAAAATGTTTTAAAATGTTTTAAAAAATACAAATACAGTTCAACATATGTCACCAGTATGATAAGCATAGTTAAAAGTAAGTAAAAAATACACATATATTTAAAAGTGTAGAGCACAAATGATCAAAGCTGGGCAGCTTTTAATTTTAAAACAGGGGCGACTGAAATAAATTCATTGATACCGTTATCTTTGACAGCAGCAAGTTTAAGTTGCCGTAATAATTCTTTCATCTCTAATTTTGTTTCCCCAAGAACCCCCTCTGATGTCAATAGGTACTCTTTCAATAATGCCAAAAAAGAAATTTGTCAAAGCCTTCACAATTCTGAGCATGCCTGCACATTGCGTTATTAGTATTTCCCTTATTAATACCATTAACATGTTTGCAAATTCATTGACGAAATTGGCACTCAGTTTTTCCTACATAGTAACAAGAACATTTTTGACATATAGCGATATAGACTACACCCTTTGCGGTACAGTTTCCATCCCCCCAAAATATATTAATTGGTGGCTTTCCAACAGAAATATCTGCTTTCTCCAAAATGTTAAAATATTGGTGGCATCCACCATATTTCCTTGTACCTCTTCTTACTCTTTTAAAAGGTGTGCTGTGTTGCTGCTCAAATAAATCTTTTAAATTCCTGCCCATTTTAAAAACAAATGAGGGGGTTGTACTCACTGTTCTAAAAATGGACTTGTCAGCCTTAAAAATACTCTAGTTTCTTATAATGATGTCCTGAACTTGTTTCACACAACTATATTAAACTACCAAGGAATATACAAAGTTAGTTATGCATGTCTTGTTAAGTGTGAGTATCATCATGTTAGCCTCTGACTGCTCATGATTCTCTTGAGCAAGTAGTGGACTATATCACTTTCCCTGCTGTTGAGAAAAATTAGAGATGAAAGAATTATTATGGCAACTTCAACTTGATGCTACTAATGATAAAGGTCTCAATGAATTAAAAGCTGTCCAACTTTGATCATTTGTGCTCTATGCTTTTAAATATATGTGTATATAAATATATGTGTATATGTGTTTTCATTTGTGCTCTATGCTTTTAAATATATGTGTATTTTTTACTTACTTTTAACCATATTTCACAACCTCTTAGAGCAAGACATCTGGACAAAACCACAAATAATGGGGGCAAAGACCCAAAAATATGGGCACTTTTTAAATATTGCTGTTACAAACTTAGAAAGTTGAGAGTGTAACAGGTTTACATTAGGATGAATTTTCTGAAGGATATGAAGTCTGAAACTCAGTTTTTTTATCATTATTTTCTGACTTCAGTCCTCAATGATTTGCCAGTGATTTTCTAGAAAACCACAATTTTATGAAAAATACACAAAAAATAAAAGGCAAAAATCTGGACGTTCTGCTAAAATCTGTACAGCTGAGAGGTATGCTTTTAAACATACTTATCATACTGTTGACATATGTTGAAGTGCATTTGTAGTTTTGTAAACATTTTAAAACATTCTTTATTACTCTGAATATTTTTTAGTATACAGTTTTGTATCATATTTTTTTCAGTGATTTTACTTAGCTGACAATATTGTGATCATTTGGCTTTTAACATTTAATTGGTTTGCTCTCAATTTATGGGTTGCACAATCATGTGACTTTTTTAATGTATTTAATCGAGGAAAGTTTTATTTCAAAATAGTTCTGATGAAATCCATTATGTGAAAACAAAAGTGCTTAACCGTTTTCTTATTTTGTATATAAAGTTTGTGCTGTTATTATGTATTTTACCCTGGTGGATTAGTTAATTTTTGTTAAGCATTCATTAGTTGATCCCATTGTCCCATTTTTTGGTACAAGGTATGCAACCTTTTGAATTTGCGCAGTACTAGATACTTCAGACAGTTCGGCACTATGTGAGCCCATTTTAGTTGGTTTTGGATTATTTAGAAGGGCACTCCCATGGACAGAGAGGTGGACAGTTTGTGTACCTTCCTCCTGATGGTGCCTTGGACTTGTCAAATAGACAGAGAGACACATGCACATTGCAGTAAACTCATTCACACTGTCACAGCAAACACCACCACCTGCCTTTGCTGATGTCCACCACACCGGAGACAACATTCCTTCCCCAAGTTGTCTTCACAGTTCACTACACTGATCAAGCCATGACACACACACACACACACACACACACACACACACACACACACACACACACACACACACACACACACACACACACACACACACACACACACACACACACACACACACACACACACACACACACACACACACACACACACACACACACACACACACACACACACACACACCATTAGCAACCCCCAGTGCCCATTGCTGACACTTGCCTCTGTAGCCCTTCACATCTATGCATATGATAACAGCTGTGCCCTACTCTCAGTGCTGTGTCACCAGCGTTGCCTGTGTTTTATGCACAGCATGGTCAGTGAATGCATGGTATAGCATAGTCTGGTTGTAGTAATGCATCCATTATTGTTACTATTTGTTGTATCTAATCTGGCCTGTAGTTGTGAACCAGATGATGACTCTTACCCAGTGCTAGAATGTGCAATGCCCCCTTCCAGTTTTTATAGTCACTCCCTGCAGCAGGGTCCTCTACAAACTCCTCACTAGACACCTCCTTCCATATTAACTCTGACATGTCCTTTCTTTCAGTGGTAATAATTTGTTATATCTGTTTGTGTACAAACATGTTTTGCAACATTGCACAGATGGTAATTATCTTGTTACAGGTTTCTGTCACATACTACCGAGCACTGTCAGAGG
>NC_056740.1:323646536-323666536 GCF_019279795.1 Protopterus annectens | reverse complement strand
CCTCCAAACACTTGACCTGACCCATTTCGGCTTTGTTAAGGGCAGATCATGCCTACTAAACCTGGTTGACTTCTTCTAGACAGTCACCAAGGCCATAGACGAGGGAAAGGTGGTTCACACAGCCTACCTTAATCTCGCCAAGGCGTTCGACACCATTCCTCACTCAGGTATTATAGAAAATCTCACCAGCCTGAACATAAACCCCTACATCACAAGATGGGTTGCCAACTGGCTTACAGACAAAACTCACACGGTAAGAATAGCGGGCTCCAGGTCCGACTCTAAACAAGTCACAAGTGGTGTCCCGCAAGGCTCGGTTCTGGGACCCCTTCTGTTCAGCATATATTTCTCAGAAGTACGGGCAAACACAGGAGGACTATGGCTAACCAAGTTCACCGATGACTGCAAACTGGGAGCCATAACTGACTCTCCGGCTGACACGGACATCCTTCAAAAAGGCCTTACTGAGACAGACACCTGGTGTCAAAGTCATGGCCTCAAGCTAAATGCCAAAAAATGCATAGTCATCCTGTTTGGGAAAAAAAACACCCACGAATTACCACATAGGCGGCATCCCCCTTAATGCAGAAGAGGTAATAAGAGATCTGGGGACCCAGGTAGATAGTAATCTCTCCTTTGACAATCATATTGCCAAAGTAGTTAGGAAATCCTTCTATGTGGCCCATCTAATTACTAAGGGATTCGCATCTAGAAATAAAGAGGTTATAGTGCCCCTCTACTCGTTTCTCATCAGACCCATCATAGAGTACAATGCCCTATTTGGGATGTACCTCACAAGACACTTCCAGCTGCTGGAAAGACCACAAAAGCACCTCACCGAGAGGATTACTGGCCTCAAACATATGTCGTATGCAGCCCGACTGAAAAAACTCCAGCTGTACTCAGTGGCATATCACTTACTCAGAGGTGATCTCTGCCTAACTTACAAAGCCATGTCCAACTCAGAATTGATGGACATGCTCCACCTAAAGAAATCCAAGTCACTGTGAGCCACGTGCTCTAGTGAGCTAAACCTCGCCACAACAATAAATAGAACATGCTGGAGGGATAGATTCCTGTCACAGAGACTCCCCATGCTTTGGAACAAAATTCCTAACTACATCAGGCAGAGCCCCTCACTAACACTCTTCAAGAGAAACCTTGATGAGTGGATGGGTAACAGAAAATACACCCCTGGGATCACTTCATTGGCTCTGCTTGACAGAGGCTCAGTTAATTAATCAATGGGGCGGTGAAAGCCGACACACTCTGGCTAGGCTTATAAATGCCCTCAGGCAGATAGCCTAGTACCTACCTATGAACCTATGAACAAAAAAGAAAGCAATTTACATTGTGAAAGCTTATCCTTCTCTGTATGGGGCTATCCCACTATACCGAGGGCTTTATTATCCCTTGTAATCCCAGACAATCCAATCAACCCCATGGTCACTGCATCTCACTGCAATGGCAGAGCTCCAACCACAGTGACCTCCTGTGACAAATGCATGTTTGTATTGTGCAGCTGTTAAGATACTGCTTACATCGCAGTCTTTGTTTTCAACTTTTAGAGATTATTTTGGAGTGAACTCTATCTTTATCTGAAGTATTATCTGGCACAATTTTATCAGAATATATGTTTTAATTACTAAATACTATGCTCACTGCTCAATTAACCATAACATAAAAAAGGATGCCTGTAGTGACTCAAAAATGAATTCACTGTGGAATAAATTGGCACTGTACATCAAACAGAGTAGAAGCACGTCAGTTAAAATGCCAACCTTGTACAGATGATAAGAACTATAGGTGTGAATAATTACCACTTGACCTTCTCAGCAATCAGTAATTCCTAACCTTGATATATAATCTGTCAAACGAAATCCCTGATCTACTGATAAACAAGATTGCACTGCCATTGTATACCATTTTCCAGTTTATAATATACAGCAGTATGCTTCAGCTTACAAGTACTGCTCCAACTTGATGGTTCTGATTTTGTGAATCTCCTTTCTGTATAGGACCAACAATTGGTTATATAAATTCATTATGTCATTTACCTTAATTTCAAAGGTTTCTGCTTTAATGCCCAAGATACATCTTCACATGTGAGTCCTGGTAACTAAACTTTTTAAATCATCCCAAGATTCTGCAGAATGATTTAAATGTACAAAGTACCCCTTTCTCATGTTGTAAATAAGACCACAGATCTTTGCTGTTAATTAACTTTCTGCCAGACTTAACAGTTTTGTATTCTGTTATGTATGTAAAATCCTTCAGCCTGAGCATTTAAAGTGCATCACTAAACAGAGGTGCCTATTTTGTCATGTTTTTCAGGATTACCTTTCTGAAAAATAAAAATGCATGTCTACTTTTTGAGTGGCCTATGTATTTATTTGTATGGCCTATTGTACAAATGCTATATACAAATAATGCTTTTTAATGAACATACAAATACATGTAGAAATATACAGACATATTTTGTGCTATAAACATACCTGAAACTATGGATGGATGGTTTGTAAGTTTAACATCTAAGGATAGCTACAATGTATACTAGAAACATTATTTGTTGATTCCTTTTTTCTTGGCAAGCCTTGGTACTGGTCAAAAGAAGAAAGGAAGACAGGAGAGGTAAAATTTTGCTAGCACTTGTATGGAGCCTAAACACAACTCCTTGGTGCATATGAACATATGACAAAGCAAGATCAAAAATATTTCAACCCCAACAGCTCTATCTCTTCACCAAAGAGCTCCAGCTGGGAAGCTCTTAGAAAACTACCCTTAGAAGAGGCTAACTCTTTTAACACCATCTTTCTAGATATACAAAACAACCACGCACCTCCAAGGACCATTAGAGTAAAGGAAAACTATGCACCTTGGCTAAGTAAGGAATGCAGATCACTGTTAAAAGCTAGGATGAAGCTTGGGAGCATTTCATAAAGACAAATCCCAGGCCTCTAAGCTATTATTCCTGCAATTAAGAAACGAAGAAACAGGTTAAACTTGATAAAATCAACCACTACCAGAATATTCAAATAAAACATCAAAACAATCCCCAAAAGTTTTGGGCTGCCTTAAATAATATTTTACACCCAGGTAAATCCACAACACCCACACCAACAATATCTAGTAACTCAGATACCATAGCAACTCAACTTAATAACCATTTTACTGAAACTATTTTAGCTGTCTCAAATTCCCAGGCAACCTCCTCCATCTCCGAACCATCTTTGTCTCTAAATAATCCAGACTCCTTTACATTACAACCAGTTTCTGTTAACAGCATAAAAAAACTTCTGAAAAAACTAAAGCCTACCACACTGGCAGCTGGCAAACTCCCTGCAGATTTCCTTCAAATTGCAGCTGATGCTATAGCTTATCCAGTAGCCATACTGATTAACAGATCAATCTCAGAAAACCTAGTACCCAACATTTGGAAAATATCTCATATTCTACCCCTACACAAAAGTGGTAATTCCACTGAACTGACCAACTATTGTCCAATATCCATATTGTCACCCCTATCAAAAATGCTAGAGAGAGTAGTTCATTCACAATCAATGCACTATCTACATACACATAAACTACTGTCAAACACTCAACATGGTTTCTGCCCCTGTCACAGTACTACCACTGCTCTAATGTCCTTCACCAGTTCAGTGAGCCACTATAGAAATGCTGGACACTTTGCTCCACCATCTTCCTGGATCTTTCTAAAGCCTTTGATATGGTTAGGCACAACAAACTTATTAACATTCTCTTCACCCTTAATCTCAGTACTCCTTCTATTACCTGGTTCAAAAGCTACCTTTCAGGTCACCTACAGGAAGTCCAGTAGCAAAATGAGCTCACCCTCTTCTTCCAGTTACAATAGGGGTTCCCCAAGGCTCCATCCGTGGACCTCTACTTTTCTCTCTCTCTTCACAAACAAACTTCACACCTCTACTCCTCATGCCACAGTCATACAATATGCAGATGACTTTACACTAATATGCTCAGCTCCCTGCATACAAGACCTTCAGACTATAACCTAAGATTCTTTCTTTGCTGCTGAAACCTGACTCACTAACACCCATCTTATTCTCAACCCAAAAAAACCCAAACTTCTTCTGTTCTACCCCACAAGAACTCCCCCATCTAACCTGTCTTTCCACATCACATCTAAAGATAAAATTAATATCACACCTATTACCCACACCAGCCTTTTAGGTGTTGAAATTGACAACAACTTGAAGTTTGACTTGTACATCTCTCAAACCATCAAAAAAGTACATGAAAAGTTAGGTGCTCTCTACAGAAACAAACCATCCCTAACCGCAAACTCGAAGGCTACCATTGCTCGTACGCACCTCCTGGCAACACTCTTGTACGCCTCCCCAATTCTAACCAACCTCAGAAAAACTGATCTAGCTAAATTCAAATCATGTTATAATAAGATTGCCGTTTGCCACAGATTCCCCATCTAGATCACACCACTGCACATCTCTAAAACTATTAAATTGCCTTGAACTACCACAGCTTCTACTCTTTAACCAACTAACCTTCGCCCACAAAATCCTGTATCAACCAGAAAAAAACCCTGCTCTTCAGAATCTAATACAACCACACACCAACAATCGCTCTCTCCGCTCCAGTAAAAAAACTACTTCTTAACATCTGAAAAGCAAACAACTCGGCTGGAGACTCACTCTTCTCAAACTAGATTCCCAAAATTTGGAATAAACTACCAACCCCAATTGCCTCCAACTCCTCCACAGTACAATTTAAAAAGCTACTAAAGTCACACTTAACTGAAATGTAGCTTTGCTTGTGCTCTTCCCCTGGCTAGTTTTTAGTATACTTAGAGTTACAGTAGCCTACCTCTTATTGATATTTTATTACTGTCTTCTGAATAGCAAGTTGAGTTTCTGCTGTAACAACAATGTTGATATTTGTTTTTATCCTTTAAAATGCCTTTTCCCATAGAAACAGTCAATCAGAATTCATCCTTTATATGTGCATAATGTATAACTCCTCTTAATCCTGTCATACATATGGCAACGCCATATATGTAAAGATCTTACCAGAACAAATGTCAATGTTTTATGTAGATCATTTATTGTAATCATTATTTTGTTCTTAGTAATTTCCTTTCTGTACGTTTACTTATGTATCTTTTACAAGTGTATGCTGTATTTTTACTATATGTGCATTCCTTGGAGCTTTTCTCCCCGGGCTTCTGCTGAAAAAGTACCTGTGTCCAGTCAGACTTTCCTGGTAAACAAATGTAAAATAAATAAACAAACAAACAAATAAATAACTGACATCATTAGTATGTACCACTAGAAGACTTTATGTCCTGTCTGCAAAAATCTGTAACCACTACCTATATTTGTGTCCAGCTGTTGCACTTTATATCCTCTTTGTAAATGTCTGTAACCACTATCTGCATTTGTGTCCAGCTGTTACACTTTATATCCTCTCTGCAATTATCTGTAATCACTACCTGCATTTGTGTCCAGCTGCTACACTTCAGAACGTCAGACCATCATTTACATTAAATCCTCTGGACTGCATCATGTTGGTATTGCAAACTCAGTTATGTATGGTATGTCCTCAGGAATCATTCTGACAATTTTAAGTGTTTTGGATAACTGGCAGTGAAGCATAGGACTATGGAACTTGGCTATAAATAGGTTACATCTTCTACCTGGGTTTGAACACCAGAGTTTCAGTCTGCATAATCTGTGATACTGTGGAAGTTATTTCATTAGCCCTTTCATTCAGAGCTTCCTCTTAAACCAGGCATTTCCTTAGTGTGGCATATCTGATTAACCCAAACTAACAAGCAACATAAATTTGCTAGTTCTTATTTTGCTAATTGTATTAACTGATATGTGTGTTATGCACATTTCTGTATAATGGTACTCTAGAAGCATTAAGGATGTTCAGTGATTAGCCAAATGCTATCAGAGTGGAGGACAACCAAAATTTAAAACATGTCCCTGCTTGATACACTATGCCATACAGCCTTAGGATTCTAACGTGTGAGTTACACTACTGGTAAAAGAATGCAAAACAAAGTGAAAGTCTACAGCCTCAGGGATTTTGACACCAGAACATTGGTCTCTATTTAACAGAAGAACAACTAAATGTGTATCAGTTCTGGAAAGTTCTTGTAATCAGATACATTGGTACATACCTCTCAATCTCTTAGTGCAAGAAATCTAGACAAAGCCATAAATAATGAGGGACAAAGGCCTAAACATAGGGACAATTTTTTAAATAATGCTCTTACAAATGTAGAAAGTTGATAGAGTAACATAATTTGCATTAACATGAATTTTATTAATGGTATGATGTCTGAAACTTAAGTCTATCATTATTTTCCAACTTCAGCCCTCAATGATTTGTTAATGATCTGCCAGAAAACCACATTTTTTTGAGAAACAGACCAAATATATGAGGCAAAAATCTGGACATTCTGCGAAAATCTGGACTGCTGTGAGGTATAGGTGGGTGTTGCATTGCTCTGACTGCTGTCTTATTTTGTGTGTGGAGAAACAGACACTGAAGATTCAGAAACTTAACTTCAGTGGAATAAAAAGGAACAAATCATATTCAGGAAGAACAAGCTGGAAAGTCCAGGATATTATTTTTGTTAACCACAAGGGCTATTAATGTCTTTACAGACTTTTAGTCATATTAGCCATGGTCAAGTTTACAATCAGTTTCCAGTTCTGACAATTTAGATGAATTTTAGGAGGCGATATTTTTTCACCATGTACACTCTACAACATGACTGCTCCTTCCTGCATTTGGCTAAAAGTACAGATCACTGCCTGAATACATTTTATTAATGGCTTTGACTACTTTTAAGCGCCTACATTTTGGCATGCTATTTGCAAGAGTTCTAGTAGAATTTTCTTCATGATACATCATTACCTTAAAGGCCCTTTTATTTCTCCTCATGGTAGGCATTTGGAAGGCCCTGTGCTTTCTATTTTTGTCTTCATTTGAGTGGCACAGTGGTGCAGTGGTTAGTATTGTTGCTACGTAGTGCATGGTTTTCTGTGTGGTTCTTGGCTAGGGTGTCTTCTGGGTAGGGATTGCCTGTCCTCTTTAGATCTGTACGAGATTTTGCTGAGTGTTTTGGTTTTGTCCCACATCCCAAAGACATGTTGTAGGTAAGTTGCTGATCCTGCACAAATACACACACACACATACACACACACACACACACACACACACACACACACACACACACACACACACACACACACACACACACATGAATTTCCTTCCATCCATCAGTCTTATAACCCCCTGGATTGGTGTCGTGTTGAGGATCAGAGCAGTAGCAAACATGCTAGACTTCTCTAGCACCAACAAAAGTCCCAGCACATTCTGTGGAATCCCCAGGTGATCTTAGATATGACCAGAGATGTAATCTGTTCAGCATGCCCTGAGTGTGGTTTGGAGCATCTGCTCAATTGGGAATGCATCATACACCTCCTGGTGAAGTGTCAAGTGGGAATAATAATTAGGTGTGTTAGCCACCTTACCACACTCCTTTTGGTTGAGACAAACAGTAGCTGTACTCTGTGATCCTTTTGGATCACTGAGTTTCTTACTCTTTAAGGAGAATGTGCAAAGCAATCATGTACAGGAGCCTTATTTCCATCTCTTGCATCTGTGAATTTATCAGTCTGGTCCCTACCCACAGCTTATAAATATTAATGAGAATGGGAACAGAGACTAAATAGTGAACTGATGTCATCATCCTATGCTTCAGCTCACTCCTCAACGTCACATTTACTGATGTCATCATCCTATGCTTCAGCTCACTCCTCACCATCACACTTACTGATGTCATCATCCTGTGCTTCAGCTCACTCCTCACCATCACACTTAATGATGTCATCATCCTGTGCTTCAGCTCACTCCTCACCGTCACACTTACTGATGTCATCACCCTGTGCTTCAGCTCACTCCTCACCGTCACACTTACTGATGTCATCACCCTGTGCGTCAGCTCACTCCTCACTATCACACTTACTGATGTCATCATCCTGTGCTTCAGCTCACTCCTCACCATCACACTTACTGATGTCATCATCCTGTGCTTCAACTCACTCTTCACCGTCACACTTCAGTATAATATCTGCAGTATTGCTGCTGCCTCACCCATCTGCTGGTCAGTCTCTGGATCCTCAGTACTTTCACTGTGAACAAGGCATCAGGCTACTTACATTTTCCCACTTGAAGTACTTTTCTGGGCATCAACCTGGATTTCCCCAGTCTGAACCTGAAACCTGTTCATATGGATCAGTATTCTACTCTGGTTAACAAGGTGATGATGGTTTGATGGAGAGAGAGATAGATAGATAGATAGATAGATAGATAGATAGATAGATAGATAGATAGATAGATAGATAGATAGAAAGATAGATAGATAGTGATAAATAGATAGACAAACAGGTAGATGAATAGATCTCAGCCACTTCCCACTCAGGACTGAACTGGTTCAGTGCATGTCATGAACAAAACCAGTTAAGTGGCAGGTGGGAGTGAGACAGATTAGGATTAACTAGATCTTGGCGGTGGATATTGTTTTTTGAAATGCACAATATCACATCACTGCAGGAAAAGGAGAGAGTTTGTGCAAGATGGTAAAAAATAACAGCTCGGTGTGTAGTTAGTCTTACCTCTACATGCTGCATTGATTCAGGGACAAGATGTTTTAATGGGGTTGGATTCCTTGTCCCTGCCTCCCCATCATCTAGAGTTATCCCTTGGAAAAGTTTCCAGACTGTTGTGAGGATACTCACAAGCCCATGCCATGTCATACAGTTGTAGTTTGTGCTAAGAGAGTTTTTGCCTCTCTGTAACAAACACTAATAAAAAGTTTTGAACTGTTTTGAATGGGATATGCACCTAACAGGTATTTGGCATATCCGGGTAGCTTGGAAAGTTTTTAACTGTTTTGAATGGGATATACACCTAACAAGTATTTGGCATATTCAGGTATCTTGGAAAGTTTTGAACTGTTTTGAATGAGATATGCACTTAACAGGTATTTGGCATATTCAGGTATCCTGGAAAGTTTTGAATGGTTTTGAATGGGATATGCACCTAACAGGTATTTGGCATATTCAAGTATCTTGGAGACTATGAGTATTGAGCTTGACAGAGTACCACCAAGTAACTCTATGGTTCTTCTGGGACAGTGCTCATGAAGGGAGTGATTGAAGTGCCTGGAGGATCGTTACTGAGAAGAATGACTTACCTGATTTAACCAAAGGTTTTAAATTCTTTCAAGATCTCTAGGATAGCCATGAGTTGCCTGTGACAAACACTTTTTCTGAATTCCAGACTAGTCTTAACTGTTCTTGATACAGGACTGCCCTTAACTGCTCTTGATACCAAAGCAACTGTGGCCAAAGGGGCATCGATCAACTTTATGGTCATGTGCTTCTGAAATGAGTAAGACAAGGCGATATCCTGGACAACCAGAAAAGTTTATTGCTCACACAGTTAACAACACAAAAATAAAAGTAAAAATAAAAGTAAAAATAAAAAGCAGTTTGAAATCCACAAATTTAACGAAAATACTGAGCGCTTTCACCCGCTCGACTACCTGCGGGTTTCTTCAGAGTACATTGAACAGTTCTCTGCACCAGCCTTATATACTGACTTAGTCACTTGTTAGTAAGTTGTTAATAGATTAATTGAATTAATTAAACGGCCATTTAAAACAAATTGTCAATAAAAATGTTCTTTCCTTTACAAACTGACCTTAGGTCTACAGTGATAAATAATTTGATGAACACTTTGTTGTTAGTATATCGTGTTGTATGTTATATGGAAATCCAAAATAAATAGAAATACACATACTAACAATATTTGTAGATGGTACATACATGATCTTGCTGTAAAAATTCTATGAGGGTTCTGATGTTGTTATTGAAACTTATAAGATTTATTATTTGAAAAGCATTTGTGAGGGCATAACCTGCAATAAATATCTATGTACCTAATCTCTATATAAATACATTATAAATACGTTATAAATGCGTTATAAAACAAATATATATAGTGTGTGTAAATATGTGCCAAATAAATAAATAAATAAGTAAGGTAATATTAAATAGATAAATAAATACTATTAACATGTAGAAAATGTAAAAAATGAAATAAGTTTAAAAATAACAAGGACAATATGTACAATATATCTATTGGTTAAGCATATGAATAAATAAATAAATAATTGTAATATATTGTATGAAATAATCATTTGTTGTTTTAAAAAAACATTCTTAAGTATTCATATTAGTATATATATATATATATATATATATATATATATATATATATATATATATATATATACATAAAAAACATATATTTCAAAGGTATCAATTAATGTGTGTGTTAAAATCTGTCGTATATGAATAAATATGAAATGAATAAATATAATGAATTAAATAAATGATTAAATAGTTAAAATTAATTCATACTGTATGAACACAGTAATGATGCCCAAACATAATTTTATAAAATTGTTGTGAAATTGTAATGAAACTCAAATTAGACACAAATGGATTTCTGTTTAAGAATACTTGCAATGCTAATGTGCCCATTCAGTCCTGGTAATGTACCAGCATTGAAACGAAGTTGCCACAAACATTCTTTTGTTAAAAGTAGATTATCTAAATCCCCTTCCTTTTCCCAGGGGTTGTATATTCTATCTATAATAAAAAAGATGAATCTTTTGAAATTACAACATGTAGTACTGTGCATGTAGAGAGCATTGGTTTCCTTTTTATGTTTAATATCTCTAACATGTTCCATGATTCTCTCCTTTAATTTTCTTTTAGTCTTCCCTACGTAGTATGCTGGACATGAAGTGCAACTAGCTAAGTAGATAACCCATTTCGTATTACAATTACGTAGTCCAGGGCATTGTAGAGTTTTGCCATAGTTATGTACTGTGCAGTACGGTCCATCATTTATATACTTACAACTCTTACAAAATCCACACTTTTTCATTTTTGATGTTTTATATCCTTGTGTCCTAATTTCAAAAATCTCTTTCAAGTTGATGCCCCTACTATATGTAATTCTCGGGTGTGTGCCTAGAATTTCTTGCAGGAGAGTAAATATTTGCAGGATATGTTTGCTGAAAGAGGCTATCCACAAAACCTTTTAGATTCTCTAAGTAAGGAGGTATCAAGGGATAGGGACACAAAATACAAACCTATAATTTTTAGTAGAGAAACTATAAGGTCAAAAGAACAAGATTCGACAAGCAAAAAAGATTCATTTATAATACCTTACAATGCTAATTCCAAGGCATTAGTAACGATTCTAAACGACACTTGGAATTGCGTAATAAACAATAATAGAGAACTTAAAGAAACTCTAGGCACACACCCGAAACTTTACAATGCCCTGGACTATGTAATTGTAATATGAAATGGGTTATCTACTTAGCTAGCTGCACTTCATGTCCAGCATACTACGTAGGGAAGACTAAAAGAAAATTAAAGGAGAGAATCATGGAACATGTTAGAGATATTAAACATAAAAAGGAAACCAATGCTCTCTACATGCACAGTACTACATGTTGTAATTTCAAAAGATTCATCTTTTTTATTATAGATAGAATATACAACCCCTGGGAAAAGGAAGGGGATTTAGATAATCTACTTTTAACAAAAGAATGTTTGTGGCAACTTCATTTCAATGCTGGTACATTACCAGGACTGAATGGGCACATTAGCATTGCAAGTATTCTTAAACAGAAATCCATTTGTGTCTAATTTGAGTTTCATTACAATTTCACAACAATTTTATAAAATTATGTTTGGGCATCATTACTGTGTTCATACAGTATGAATTAATTTTAACTATTTAATCATTTATTTAATTCATTATATTTATTCATTTCATATTTATTCATATACGACAGATTTTAACACACACATTAATTGATACCTTTGAAATATATGTTTTTTATGTATATATATATATATATATATATATATATATACTAATATGAATACTTAAGAATGTTTTTTTAAAACAACAAATGATTATTTCATACAATATATTACAATTATTTATTTATTTATTCATATGCTTAACCAATAGATATATTGTACATATTGTCCTTGTTATTCTTAAACTTATTTCATTTTTTACATTTTCTACATGTTAATAGTATTTATTTATCTATTTAATATTACCTTACTTATTTATTTATTTATTTGGCACATATTTACACACACTATATATATTTGTTTTATAACGCATTTATAATGTATTTATAATGTATTTATATAGAGATTAGGTACATAGATATTTATTGCAGGTTATGCCCTCACAAATGCTTTTCAAATAATAAATCTTATAAGTTTCAATAACAACATCAGAACCCTCATAGAATTTTTACAGCAAGATCATGTATGTACCATCTACAAATATTGTTAGTATGTGTATTTCTATTTATTTTGGATTTCCATATAACATACAACACGATATACTAACAACAAAGTGTTCATCAAATTATTTATCACTGTAGACCTAAGGTCAGTTTGTAAAGGAAAGAACATTTTTATTGACAATTTGTTTTAAATGGCCGTTTAATTAATTCAATTAATCTATTAACAACTTACTAACAAGTGACTAAGTCAGTATATAAGGCTGGTGCAGAGAACTGTTCAATGTACTCTGAAGAAACCCGCAGGTAGTCGAGCGGGTGAAAGCGCTCAGTATTTTCATTAAATTTGTGGATTTCAAACTGCTTTTTATTTTTACTTTTATTTTTACTTTTATTTTTGTGTTGTTAACTGTGTGAGCAATAAACTTTTCTGGTTGTCCAGGATATCGCCTTGTCTTACTGGTATCCACGCAGCTTCTGAAATGAGGCCTAAATACTCATGGCACTCAGGTAATGAGAAGTGCTGATCTGTCAATGGATCAGCATGATGTGGTGAGTTAAGTCAAATTCAGGAAATCCCAATTTCCTGAGAATGCCCAGCAGTTGCTTCTGTGATGGATGAGTTTAAATTCTACTTCTGAAAGAGCTTCTTCCTTATATCGGGGCAGTCATAGATGTGCACTTCAAATGGACCTTGCTTGAGGCAATAGTTATTGAGGTGACTGCAAGAAGCTATGGCCAACAGGTGGTGGGTGACTGCAACCTTAGAACAGACTGATGGACAGAAGTGGTGAGGGAAACCATCAACTTAAAGAAAAAAAAGTCTTGTCAAATGCAACACTAGCAAGACAGTGTTCAGATTTGATCACTAATATTTTGCAGGCTATAAAGGTTGCAGCTACATTAGTTAATGAGTGAAGGAAACATTTGGGTGTAGAAGAATGTCAAAAAGGTTGTGGCACATCATCTGGTGACTTGGGAGGGGTCAGAACACTGCCCAGATTATTCTATGTAAAGGTGGGATAACATTGGGCTTGACTGAGAATGTTGTCATAATGCTAAAGAATACCTTGAGATAGTGTTAAAAAGGATGTGGCAAACCATCTGAAGACTTGGGAGGTGTGACACCCCTGCACTGGCCCAGTAATCAAGGAGCCTCAATCCTCACCACTGGCAACACTGGGGGGTATATACAATGGGAGAATGACAAGTACACACACAGTAAAGTACAATTTCCCTTAAGAGCGCACAGAGATCGCAGTCTGGTTTCTCCCTCTTTCTTCAGATCCCCAATAAGACTCCTCAGTGGCACAGCTATAGGGTTAAGCTCTCAGCTGAGAGCCAAGCCAAGACCTCTAGCACCCTCTCTGTCCAAGCAGTGCTTCGTGTCCCTGCCGAAGTAGCTGACACACACACGCTGTGAGATCTAATTTATATACAAACACACACACAAACAAACACACACACACACACACACACACACACACACACACACACACACACACACACCTGGGGAAGGCTGGCACAGGTTTACTAGCTATGTCTTCTTCTACCCAGACTATAAGGTAGTTTCCACTGCCACCAACCCCTCTTATCAGCTACTATAAGGCCCTTACAAAGGGTGTCCAATCCTACTGTGTAATGCTACTATATCCAAATGGCAACACCAGGCTATTAGGAGTGGCCTGTACAGTGTTAACAAATAGATATGCAAGTACTCTTAGAACTTAAATATGTCTCGCAAATATCAGCCACAAAGATAGGTTTAAATAAATGTAATAATAAATAATAAAAGAACAAGACAATACTCAGTACACAAACACAGTTACTTCAGAGTTTAAAATCACAGGAAATATTTTAAAACAACATTGCAAGACAATCTCAAATAAATAAAGAAAATGTCTAAACTAATCTTTACTATATTCCTGTCTATATCTAAAAGAGATACTATGCCCTAAATCTTACTTACAGACAGGCAAGTGCAGATGATGCTGATGAGTGGATGTTCTTGCTAGGTCCAAGATTAAATACAAAATGCAGTCTCTCTCTCTAAGAGAGTTCTTAAATCAATATCACATTTTACTGCTGAGTTAGCCTGGATGACATAATTTTTTCTCACTTGACTTCAGTTCCTAGGCTGAAACAGAAACTAAGAATTTAACATCTATGGGTTAAAAATACATATTGCTCAGATATTTGCATATCTTGGAAGTTGTAAAACAATAAAACCCTTTACATTTTAAACCTAGTAATTACCTTTCTTTCAAGACAGTAGAAAAACTTCTAGCTCTAGACATTGTGTCTGCTTCTGCATTGAAACTGAGAGATAATATCTTTTGCTTATGGCCTAGCTATAAAGTAACTTAACCTCAACTATTCTTAAGTTTTGCAAGTTAATCTTCTATGTTCCATCAGGGTGTGCTGTGGTTACATTCTTGAAGCTCAGTACACAACATACAGTTCTGTATAAATCATATCAATATTCACAAATGACAGAATTATTTACAAAATTAAAGATAGCTGGGCTGGCAGCGTGACAGGAGGGTTCTGAATCCTGCCCAGATTATTCAGTGTAGGGATGGGTTAACATTGGCCTTGACTGCTTGACTGGGAACATTGTCATAATGCTGAAATAATGCCTTCATGAACTCCTGAATCAAGTGGCTATGCCATCTGTTGAAGATTTTATTACCAGGATCAGCTGATGGAATTGGATGCTTGTCTGTAAATAAGGACTTAAACATTCTTGGGGTGGTGGATGTGGATACAATTAGGCTGGAAATGCTGAAATCACTTGATATTATTGGGTCATTGTGATTATTGTGCCTTTTCAATGTTGCATACAAAGTTGGGATAATGCTGCTGGACTGGAACATTTGTGAGGTACTCTTCTTTTTCATAAATAGGACAGGATGGTGTATTTCAGTTATATGTAGTTAGGCAGCATTCAGACTTCTTAGGCCAGTGAAAAGCTATGCAAAGCTGCAGCTTATGTGTTTAAAGAAGTCTGAGAAAGACACAGCACAGAAAGTGGCAGTGGTGGCCATCTTCCTTTTCTATCTTTTTTCTACAATCTCATGAAAGCTCACTGAATCCCTATGAAGATGAGCTCTGTAACTAGTTAGATCATCTGACTTTAACATCAAATCTGTTTATACTAGTCATTGTATAGATGAATCTTATTGTTCATAGGTTCATAGGATGATACTAGACTATTGGCCCAGAGGCCCTTATAAAGCTAGCCAAGAATTTCGCCCATGTTCCACAAAGTCAGCACCTTTTTCTCCTGTCCAGCAGGGATCCCAGGGGGCGTATTTTCTGTTTTCCATCCAGTTGTCCAGGTTCCTCTTAAAGAGGGCCAGTGAGGTACTCTGCTTGACACAGAGAGGGAGTCTATTCCACAGATGGGGGAGTCTTTAGGACTCATTGTAAATGAAATAGCTGGCTTGATTAAAAATGATTAGGTTGTGGGGTACTTGTCCTCATAATAAAAGATGTGTACTTACAAATGGAGATATCAGCTCATAAAGATGAGAAAAGTGATGTGCGTGTCTTTGAACTTGTGTACACCGTACGTGTTGTGTTGTACCTTAAAGCAGCATGATGGTCTTGCTTTGAAGGATTAACAGATACGACATTCATTTTCTGGATGATAGCAGCATGCAAGTTGCAAATGAATAAAGAACACTTTGAGGAGCAGAATAAGAGATGTCACTTGTAGTCAGTGATAACTGAGATGTTTGCATGCATAGGCTTTCTGATTGATTTTTCAGCTGCAGGTTGTCACTAATCAGGTGTTCCTTTCCTATAATATATTCACCACTGTTGTGTTCTACCACTGTGATTCCCAATTAAATAAACCAGACAAATGCTTTTCATAGCATTTAAGTAACATGTTGAATAAGCCTTCTGACCAGTGAAATGAATGCTAGAATGTGTCCTGCCAAAATTGCCAAACTTACCCTATTCAATTCAGAATCTTTAATAAATAAAGAAAAAATATTATTACATGTTATGGTTTAATGCTAAAATGTTATTGTTTATTGTTGTTGTTTGCTGTCCACTTTTCAATAGTAACCAGTTCAAGGTCATTATGAGCCACAGATCATATTCCAGAAACAGCAAGAGTAAAACAAGACACTTCGCAAATCTAGTCTATCAAAGAGGAGCACTCAGACAGACATAGTCAAAACTAGAGTAGTCAATTAACTGTTCGGCATGTATTTTAAAATGGAAAGAAGTAGAAGTCAGTTCTGGCTGTGACTGTCATTTTTGTGATAATTGCTGAAAATGGAACTGCACTATTTTTAAGAGGTCATTACAGAGAAATTCTCTATTCCCCATGATGTTGCAATCTCAGAGGTGATTTTTAGTTAAGCAGGTGCAGGGTGAAGTCCCTGCATATAGTGTGTGTGTGTGTGTGTGTGTGTGTGTGTGTGTGTGTGTGTGTTTATGAACCATAAAAACAGAATTTAAATTCTACCTCAGATATTTCTTTTGAAGACAATTTGTAAGGAATTCACTGTCCTGATATGGAGCTACAGGAATCTGGAACACCCACAGAAAACCTATACAGAGAAAAGTAAAGAAAAAAATCTACACCGACTGTAACCAAAGCTAGACTTGAACCCTGGACCTGTGAAGCAGTGACACTGCATCAGTATTCCATCTTATAAATAGCTTTTTTCAGTAAGTAAATCAGCTTGAACAAAACGGAAAATTGCAATGTGTCTAATCCTCTAGAATTAAGGACAATGCTACATAGCCAGCAATAAAGGAGAAACACTAGAACACTGGTTATACAGGCTGTTTTCTTGTGTGTATCTGTTGTGATTTTATGTGTGGGTTTGTATGTATGTGTGTATAGTTTTCTCAATATCAAAGCATACTTTATTTTGCTACTATATGTTAATGTTTTAATGTAATACTCGTGTCGATTTATTTTATTCAGGTGCATATTTTTACCTTGCATATGCATCCTTGTGCCTTGTTTTTTTTTTTTTTTTTTTTTTTGCATAAACATTTTTCTGTTTGCTATCTCTTTATGTGCAATGCTGAAAGAGCTGCATGCTATTTGAATAATTGTAACCATTTCTTCATATGCCTCTGCATCCCTCTGTCTCTCCTGAAAAATTACATCTTAGGTCAAGTAACAACATCTGGTTAACAGAATTCATACAATTTGTATGCTGTCCCATATGAATCTAAAAGAAAAATAAATAGGCCTTTGCTGTCCCTTTCTTTTACACTTACTTGATTACATTGAAAAGTTAATGGATAACACTCCTCACTTATTACAATGTGCAATTACTCTGACCCTAATCTATCACTACACAGACAAACAATCAAACAGATGCTGCTATGCCTAAAATTACTTTTGTAACGTTTTCCTTTCATTACATTTTATTTACCTTTAAGGGTTTCTAGATTTTAAAGAACTGGAGTCCTAATTTTGAGGCACGCTTCTCACACTTAATCACTAAACTGGACAAGAATGATTTTTTCAGCACACCAACGATGTTGCGTCATCACTTTGTGAAACTACATTTCTAATGAGATTTGGAAAACATCTGCCTGCTTCATGAGGATGGAGGTTGAAAGGTTTGTATTGACATAATCGCAGCATGTAATTAGATAAGAATGCCGGAAATCCATTTTATAAATTTCTATTGCTTAGTTGACATTTCACCTGCTTTCCCTTGAGAACATGTTTATAATGCCAGTGCCAAATATGGCAAGACCAAATTTGGGAGTTTGAAAATATGAATTGTTTGGCATGAAAATGTAAACTCCTAATGCAAATCAAAACACATTATAGCTGTGCCCATCCCTACTTAAAGTATTAAACTTAGCTTTATGAGTGAGTAGCGTGCACGTCTGTGACATTCATAGGTAGTACGTCTTTAATGATTTGTGGGCATGCAGCTATTACTCAGTTAACTATGTCCAATTTCCATGAATGGCTTCAATATTTCTACCTTACTGTGGCAGTACCAGGGTGCTGTAACCTAAGAAGCCATAGCTTCATGTTTTGATTTTTTTAAATGTGCTTGTAATGTAAAAGACCTAGGTAAAATCTTTGAATATTGATTGTGTTTATTAAAACAAGTAATACATTATATGTGTGTAAACAGCAAAATAAGAAGTTTTAATAAGGATGTGAAATAGGTAGTGAGAGTGGAGTAGAGATCTAGGGAAAGTCCATTACAAATTATCAGTGAAGCACAGGAGAAAGTCAATGGTTGAAAAACAGGAACAGAAAAAAAGACTTCCTCAGGAAAGCAGTGCTGTTGTAAAGGCTGATTTAACAGAAAAGGATATAGAAGGAAATTGTTAGCTTAAATATATTACATAGTTTATTATTCAGTCAGCACTAAATTATGTTAATTTTTAGGACAGATATATTCTGTCACTTTTCCTACACTGCTGTATTCCAGTTAATGGTCATGCAAAGAAAACAGAACTACATAATTGTTTCATTCAAAACATACATCTTATTTCTAATACACTAGGCGAATGCAAAGCTGTAAACAAGTAATAGTCTGATTACTAACATTTATGACACTAACAGTGAAAAACTGACTAATCCAGCTGACTATTAGTTGGGTAATTAGCTGACCTGGGTTCTAATCCTTGCTAAATATTTTTACTATGAATTTGTGAGCAAGTTGCTTAACCTGTCAGAAGCATTCACCATCCTGTAACATTTAAAAGAAAATTATGTCCCACTGAAAATGATGCACTGGATATCAGATGACTGGTTCTGGACAATAAACTGAAGAAACTGCTACATACTTAATCTTGTAAACTCAGTATCATGCAATGGTCATTTTCTAAATTTGGCCTCACTTTATGCATTTATAATGTATGTATGTATGCAATCAACCTACCAATAACCTATTTAAAGTCTCATGTTTAGACCATCTGAAAATGTCAACTAATTCAGTTGCTACAACCTCAATCCCCCCCCAAGCTTCCCCTCTTAATTTGTTGCATTTATACAAAACTTGAATACAGTCTCAAAATGAGCTTTCAAGAGATCTTTTTTTTTAATTGCATATAAGTGAGCTTCTTTAAAATATCATGTAAATAATTCCTTGCAAATATCTATGTTCTGTCTTAAGCTGTTCAATGTCTATATGAAGCTGGTAAATAATAATATTAATACTCTGAATGCATATAATTAATCTGTGCGCATACACCTCAGTATGAATTTACTAATTTTGGTACACTTCATGTAGTATTTATATGATCCTTGCAGAGTCAGTCTGTGACTCAGGTCATGGCTGAAAATTGTCATAATAGACCAGTCTACATATGCTGTTATCAAATGCCAAGAAAAAAATGATTATTGATAGATAAAATTGTTAATCTGTGATAACAAAGTTGTATTTTTTCATAATGGCAAATCCGTTTTTAAATGATCAAAATTAGCCAGATAGCTGTGTCTTCAAGCGTGTGCGGGGCATGCCTTATTTAGTACATGTTGAACACTGCATAGGTTCATACTATGCTAACTGCCCTTGTGGGCTATTTTAATCCTAGTCAATTACCCCATGCGAGAATCAAACCCAGC